>NC_051218.1:17991693-18099193 GCF_015220715.1 Pygocentrus nattereri
ACACTTGTATGGATTGCTTATAATTGTACTTCATTATACCATATAAACATCTGACAACAGGTTCTAAAAACTGAGGCAGCAAACTTCGTGAAAACCAAAATTTGAATGGTGAAAACCATTCTCAAAACTTTTGCCCACGACTGTACACTGACTGGACACACCTAGCTTATAGGTGGGTGTACAATAGCTGACTGTATCTGTTGTTGTACAATTTGTCTGGCACCCTCTACCCTGTTTATCAGTGGAGACTAAGGATATGTTACAAGGTTAATTTTATTATTCAGTGTCAAGTGCCAAGAGTCGATATTTGTTTAACTGTGGACAAGTAGAAAACAACCAAAAATAAATATTTACAAATTTAAAATGTCATATTTTGCAGCCCTGTAAACACATAACATCGCTGTTTCACTGAATTTTTGTTCTTTATATTTTCTCTGCCTTCCTGCGGAACATAAGTACTTGAATAGTAGTTTCAGTATTTGAATACTGGTGCTCGGAACAGTTAAAAAAAACAAAAAAACAATTACTTGTACGCAGGTAGCCACATAGTATCATCACTGACCAGATATTGCATCATTTTCAACACAGCAGTGACATGGCAGTGGAATAAGTGTTGACGTAGTTTTAAAAAAAGTAATTAATTAATAATTACTTCTCTTAAACTGGTATTACTTTACTCAGTACCTCCTGGGAGAAGTACTTACTTATTACTAAGTATACTGTTCTGGAAAACCCACACAAATCTGTCCTAGATGTGCAAAGGAAACCCAGTAGTCCTTTTCATCAGTTAATTTAGAATGAAATCAGAGTAAACATTATTTAAAACGGCCTGCCACTCTATCTGCTTTTAAACAAAACACAGCCAGTTATGGTGAGTAAAATTATGAACAGCAAGCCGAGAAACTAGCTGGTAGAAATAGTTCCAAAACAGAATGAATGAGAATGTAGGTGACATCTCTTCTTTAGCACACGGATCTTTCTCCATCATATTAGCCTGATTAGATTACAAAGGCCCAGATTATTTTTCTAGAGGAAATTAACTTTTAAATGCATTGCGCTTAATTAATATTGCTCTGTTCAAGACATATGAGTAGCATGCAAGTAATGTAAAAGTTATTAAGTCAGTAACTGTAATGTTACAGGTCAAAGTACTCTATGTACTTTAACACGTTACTTTGAACAACGTTACCCCCGACATAGCATACTATTAATCTTGCATATGATATAGTATTAGTCTTGCACTGATGTAATACATACGGGATATGACCTCATGTCTTGGGAAGCTATAAAAGCATACCTCTGTGTGTGAGTGAGCGAGAGAGAGAGAGAGAGAGAGAGAGAGAGAGAGAGAAACATTTTACTGTTTACAGCCCAGGGCCATACTACAGCACTTACTCTCCACCTCTTAGCCTCTTTCCCCTCTTTCCTCTTCGGCTGCATGTGTAATAAATTGAAACCTTCTCCAGAAAAGGAAACCCATGCATGCACATGCATACACAAACATGCTCAGACACCGAGAGATCCTAGTCTGAGAGAGAGAGAGAGAGAGAGACCAATTGTACTGGCCCTTTTGGAGTTCTACTGTTAATCAGGTCACACACAAACAGACACATTAGCACACAACAGCGCTCCTTCCAGGCCTCCTCCCAGACGATTGGCAATGTGCTGCGCTGTTGATAGAGCGCTGGCAGCCGTTCAGTACGCTGCTCTCCCCGCACATCAAACACACTCATAGCCCTTTCCCTTTCATGCCTCCCCCCTAAAAAGCTCATATTTGATCTGTCTGCCAAAACACACACCAACGATTTACACACACAAGTCCTGAGACTAAGGTTTACACAAACCCCACACTAACATGCACAAGGATAAAAGCAATCAAGAAGCAGAAGCTAGTATATAAATTGGAGAAGATATGTTTTGGAGCAAGCAGAATTTAAACCTACACATTGGTCTGTAGTCAGGAGCTTTGCCTTAACCAGGGGTTTTTCATTTAGCCTCTGTAGCAATCCAGCCTTTCTTCCCTCCCTGCAGGCCTGTTTTTCTGAGCCAAAAGACACTGAACTACATTTGGATGTCAAGCACTAGCTAGGAATCTGAGTACTACAGTTTGAGTTTTATGAGCTCTTTGATTTGAACAATTTGTGCTTGAGTTATGAGTTGCACTTGACTTGTGCAAGTTGTGGTTGAGTTGATCAAAGCTACATTTATTTTGAATGCATTGCATTTGAGTTTTACAAGTTGTTTGAGTTTTATGGCTGTGCATGAGCTGTGCAAGTCATATTTGAATTGGACAGCTGTGTTTGAGAGTTAGATTTGAGTGGCGCAATCTCCTGTTTGAGTTTGCATGAGCTACATTTGAGTTGCACAGCTGTTTGAGTTGTACAAACTGTGCTTGCATTGTACAAATTGCATGAGTTGCACAGCTGTTTGAGTTGTACAAACTACATTTGCATTGTACAAATTGCATTTGAGTTGTACAGCTGTTTGAGTTGTGCAAGCTACATTTGAGTAGAACAACCATATTTGAGCTTTATAGGCTGCTTTTAAGTTATACAGCTATGTTTGCGTTGTACTAGCTGAAATACAGTGGAATTTGAGGTATACACACAGTATCTAAGTTATATATGCTGCATTTGAGTTGCTCAGTTGTGTTTGAGTTGGACAGTTTACATCAGAGTTGCTCAGCTGTCTTTCAGTTGGACAGTCTACATCTGTGTTGCTCAGCTGTGATTCATTTGGACAGTCTACCTTTGAGTTGCACAGCTGTGTTTGAGTTGGACAGTCTACATCTGAGTTGTACAGGTCTGTTTACGTTGATAAGCTGTGTTTGTGTTATATAGCTGTGTTTCAGTTGTACAGCTGCATTTGTGTTGTACAGCTGTGTTTGAGTTGTACAGGCTGTGTTTGAGATGTACAGGCTGTGTTTGAGTTGTACAGGCTGCATTTGTGTTGTACAGGCTATGTTTTAGTTATAAAGGCTGAATTTGTGTTGTACAGGCTACATTTGAGTTGTACAACTGTGTTTGAGTTGGACAATTTACATCTGAGTTGCTCAGCTGTGTTTCAGTTGGACAGTCTACATTTGTGTTGCTCAGCTGTGATTCATTTGGACAGTCTACATTTGAGTTGCACAGCTCTGTTTGAGTTGGACAGTCTACATCTGAGTTGTACAGGTGTGTTTATGGTGTTTATGTGGTGAGTTTGTTTTGTGCAGTGGAAGCGAGAGCTGTGGACTCACAGTGCAGATCACACTGTGGAAAAGCAGTGAGGAGATTTAGAGAGCGGCAGGTTAATGTCCATTGCTGGCGGGATAAGTGCTGTGCTCTTTACTCTCAGTAAGAACTGTAGCTGTAAGTGTGGTAGATCATGAGACTAGATAGGGCTAGGATAGGGCCCTGTCTTGTTTTCATTGAGAGAGAGAGAGAGAGAGAGAGAGAGGGGAAGAGAGAGAGAGAGAGAGAGAGAGAGAGAGAGACACTGTTACTGTCATTCTTATTTTTGTCAGTGTGTTTAGCTTTAAAGCTGACTGTGCTTTGTTAACATTGTGCTAGATACAGTCATGCAAATAAAGCTACTGAATTGAATTGAGGGAGAGAGCGTGTGAGACTGAGAGTGTTTTAGAGAACACTAGTCAGCACTAGTATGTGCTATGTTTTGGCCTCATTTCCATGTCTCTCCATAATAAATTACCATGAGTGCTCTGGATTCTCCTGAACTACTTTGTCAGTACTGCTAACATACTCACTCACTCACTCACTCACTCACTCACTCTCACACTCTCTCTCTCTCTCTCTCATTCTCTCTCATTCTCTCCTTTAATGTTTTAAAGAGTAGATGTGGAATCGAAAGCTTTGTCATTCTCATCTCCATGGCAACATCTCCAACTTTGCCAGGATGGTTTGATTGGTGCTGTTGGTGTGTGTCAGTCAGTGTGTAGATGGAGGCGTGCAGGCCCATTCTGATTAGCCATCAGTCAGCATCGCCCCACCCTGGCATCTCTGTCCATCACTGGTCACTCACACTTCTCATGCCTTTAATGTTCTCCCCATCACATTGACCTCTATCGTCCTTTTGTCGGTCTGTCTCTTCCCCTCTTCTCTCTCTGTCTCTTGTCCTCTCTTTCCGCTCTATTTTCACCTTGACAGAGGGTTAGGTGGAGATTTGATCTTTGCATATGCATTATTGATCCAGCGCAGGTGTCGACTCTCTCTCTGTCCTATTGTCCACTGCACAAGCTGGACTTATTTATTCTCCCTGCTACATTTCTCTCACTCGCTCACTCATTCATTCATTCACTCACTCACTAATTCATTTCCTTTTTTCAACCACTTACGCTTTCACCACACACGAATTCTCCTAATTATCCACTCATTCATTCACTCACTCATTTATTCAGCCAGTTTTGGCTTCACAGTACAATACATTTTTGATACAGAGCTAGAAATACAAATACTCATATAACACTTATTATTAACACTTTATTATTTATTACTTAATTATTAATTATTATTATTATTATTATTATTATAATTACTGGCACAAAATCATTTTCTTAGAAGACATAAATAAAAAATAATGGTAACACTTTAGTGGGAGTGTTCCATTGTACATGATTAATAAACTTAACAGATTATCAGTAACACATCAAAAATGTATCCTTAAAGTAGCAGTAGTAAAGCATCTGAATACATTGTAAATACAAGTAAATATCTTGTTCTTCTGATACATTACTTACATGTTCTGACACATGATACATGTTCTGTTGATATATTATTCACATTAAATAGATATGCTGTTAATATGTACTTCCATTACACAAAACCTAACCTTAACCAAAACCTAACCCTCGCCCTAATCCTAACCTTAAACTTAACCTTAACCTCAACCCAAAACCTAATCCTAACCCTCATATGTTTTTGACACATTACTGAGGGTCTGTTGAATTTGTTTCATCTCTAAAAGGACCCCTCCATTTAAAGTGTCAATAATTGACAAAAATCCAATATCTATGTGAAAGACCTATATAAAGGAAAAAAAATCTAGTTTACAAAAAATGTAAACTATTAGGCTGTGTAGCAAAATTGGATCAACTAAACGTTACAAGTTAATTTACAGTCTGATCTTGTGTTTATATAAAGCGTGGCTCTTACATTTTGGCTGAAATGAGTATGATATGGGAGTTACATGTTTTCTAATGCCAATCAATAACACAAATTGTAGAATTCTCTACTGAATAGAGGTGGATTCTACAACTGAATTGAGGTGGACTCTACAACTGAATGGAGGTGGATTGTATAACCAAATAGAGGTGGACTTTACAACTGAAAAAGGTGCAAATCGATAGCCATAAACATCCCTATGGAGTGAGTTATTTGTGTCGCTCATTCAGAATTGGCTTTGAATAGCTAGTTTAATGTGGGGAGAAGTAGCTGCTGAAACTGATGTTTTCTTCACAAGGCTAAAGTTGGCTTCCACTTTGCCAGCTTCTTAATAAATTGTCCAGTTCCACCTTAAATGGAATAACAGTAGCTTCTGCTCCACTTAAGGTGAAACAGAAAAGTTGAATCAGAATAAGAAGCTGGCTAGCGTTAGCTTTATGTTTTATTATTGTTCTGGTAGCTGACACATTTGGGTAATGTCCTTGCAAAATGAGTTAGCATAGTTGAGGTATTAGCACAGATATTTGATCCTCACATTATTCTCTATCACTCTGTCACTTACTGTCAGTCTACCACTCTTTGGCGTTATCGTACTCGACTGAGAAACCTTGTCATTTTAGATAGTTTGGCTAATCAATCCAAGGTGGGTAACCAAACCATTTTTTGTGCTTTTGTTTTTAGTTTTATGTGAGTGGTTATTACTTTTAGGAATATAAAGGATTGTGTAAAATATAACTATAGAAATCATTCCCATCATCACACGTTTCATGGCGTGAAATTCGATTCGCAGGGCAGATCACTTTGTGACCCCTTTATTGGGGGAAAATGGAATGCTACATATTTTGCCACCCCTGTCACTCACTCCCTCATTCACACACTCATTTAATCACTTATGTATTTGCTTACTCACTCAAAAATTCACCCACGTCGTCGTGGTTTTATCCCTCGACCAGAGTCAAGTCTTGAGGGAGACTTTCTTTCATCTTCAATAAAATGTCAGGCCTCTGAACAATGAAGCAAACAAATGGAGGAAATGAATAAAGAAATAAATAAGTATAGGCAGGTGCAAAAACAAACAAACAACAAAGAAGAAAAACAAAGCCAAGCTTCAAATCTCTGTGCTGTTAATTAAAAACAAGTGGAGTGAAGTTATGCTGGCGCCTCGGAGAGACATAGAGGTGATGTCAGACAAGAGAGAGAGACATTCAGTATTGGCCGTTAATGAAGGGACTGAAGGGTCAGGAGGTCAGTAGGTTCTGACGCTGATTTAGAAGAAAGGATTCTTCCCTTCTACTCACCCCCCCCCCCCAGCTCCCCCACCCCCCATCTCTCTCCCCCTCCTGTCTGAAACACCTGTGCCGAGCTGTTGGCTTTCTCTCTCTCTCCCCGACACACACCGTGTCTCTTTCTCTTCCGTTTTTCTCTCTGATCCTCTTGCACACTTTCACAAAGCGAGGGATGAGGAAGATGAAGGATAGGGTGGCATGGTGCATATCTAAAAGGCCCTTGATGAGGCCAAGAGGCTGCAACCTTAGCCGTGTTTACAGCTGTTAGCACACAGCTTGCAGAGCCAGAACGAGGGATAGATCGCGAAAGACAAAGAGGAGAGGGCCAAAGGTTAGACAGAGGAGAGGGGGAAATGAGGGATGAGGTGAAAAAGACAGATGAACAGGAGGGGTGAAAAAAGAAGTGTTAGAGGAGGAGGGTGGGTTGCTATTTTTTGCAGCACTCTGCTGGGAGCCCCTCTGGCATGCTGTAACCCATCTTAATGCTGTACAGTGCGAGAGAGAGAGAGAGAGAGAGAGAGAGAGAGAGAGAGAGAGTGAGTGAGCAAAAGAGACAGAACAGAAGCAGAAGAGAGAAAGTAAAAAGAAAAAGCAAGACAGAAGAAAGAAACAGAGAGAGAGAAAACAGGAATAAAAGCAAGCGTGCAATAGAGAGAGATCGAAATAGAAGAGAAACAGGAAGGGGGGGCACAGAGAATCGAAACAAGAGAGACACTAGAAGAGAGGGAAAAAAGAGATAAAAGGATAGGGAGCAAGTGGACAAGAGAGAGAAAAAGCAAGATAGAGTAAGAATGGGTGAACAAAAGAGAACAAACAAGAGAGAGTAAAATAGAAAGCAAGAGAGAAGAGAATAAGAGAAAAGGAGGAAGATAGAGAGCAGGAAAGAGAGTGAGTATGCAATAGAGAGAGAGAGAGAGTGAGTGAGTGAGTGAGCAAAAGAGAGAACAGAAGCTGCAGGGAGAGTAAAGGAGAAGAGGCAGGAGAGCGAAAGTATAACATGAACTCTGGCTGGGTCTATTTGTGTTTCCTGTCTTTCCTCTTTTGTCCTCTTTCTTTTCTCTCTCTGTTTCTCTCTCTCTCTCTCTCTCTCTCTCTCGCTCTCTGTGTCTCTCTCTCTCTCTGTGTCTCTCTCTCTCTGTCTCCTCCCTCTCTCCTGCACCCTGACCCTCTCTCTTTCCACTGCGCAAGCTGCATGTCACAGATTAGAAACGGAACATTTCACACGTTGGCTCGATCTGAACAACAGGTACCGCAAACTGCAGCAGAACAAGATGAAAACAAAAAGTTAATAATGCTTAATTAAACATTTCACACCTTGTTTTTCTGCCTGGTAAATAAACATGTTTTATGTTTGTTTTTTTTTTTCCTTTTCCCCTCATATATATTTTCTTTCCACCAGCTAATAAGCCAGCTGTCTTCAAAAGCAGCTGAGTCACTTACAGAGACTCGCTTTCCTTCAAACAATCAAACATATTTCTGTCTGCATTTATTCAAGAATACATCACATTTCAGTCAGGACAAACATGACAAAGCAGAACGTTTGCTTCGTTTATTGGGATGAAAGACCATCTTTGTTTTTCTGTCTATGTACATTTTTTGTGTTAGCACATTTATCTGAGCTTTATCATAGTCTTCCTTTTTCTCTTCCCTTTGTTTCTTTGTAATCTTACTGCCACTCTCAATTCTCACATCTCCTTTCTCTCTCTGTGTCTTCCATTCTTTCTTCCTTTTTTTTTTCTTTCACACCCTGAGCCATTTGATCCTTGAGCAGAGGTTTTTGCATAATGAGCGCAGCTTCGTCTGTAGAACGCTCTGATATATTAACATTCGCCAAGCAGAGCAGTTCACTTCAGCTTATAGAGTGAATACAGGACAAGGCCAAGCTTCTGAGTACAGAGCACCAGTGATCTTTACTACACCATGACCTCTACCACAGCCATCCTTCTTTCCTTCCTTCCTTCCTTGTCTTGTTTCTTTGTTACTTCCTGTTTCCTATTCCTTCCTTCTTTCATTGTCTCCCTTATTTCATTCCTTTTCACGTTTCTTGCTTCATTTTTTTGTTTCACTTCCTTTCTTCCTTCTGTCATTTGTTCCTACTTTTTTCCTTGATTTGTTTCTGATTTATTTTTTTACTTATTTCCTTCCTTTTCACATTTCTTCCTTTATTTTTCCCTTCTCTCTTTACTTCCTTCTTCACATAATCTTTTCTTCTTTCATGACATCCTTCACTCTTTCTTTCCTTCCTTCTTTCTGTCCTTCCTTTATCCTGCTTCTCATTCTTCCTTTTTCCTTCCTCCCTTCTTTGCTTTTCTTCCTTCCTTCCTTTTTTTCCTTCCTTTTTATGTTTCTTTTCTAGTCTTGGTCATTTTTTCCTTCTTCCCTTCCTTGCTTATGTTTTTTTGCTTTCTTCCTTCCCTCTTTCCTATTCTGTCTTCCCTATTGTGTCTTCATTCATCTTTTTTTGTTCTTTCTGTCTTTCATCTATTCTATCCTTCTCTCCAGTATTCATTTATTTTCTTTCTCTCTCTCTCTCTCTCTCTCTCTCTCTCTCGCTCTCTCGCATTCATTCACCCACCCTCAGCGCAACCGCTCCACACAGACGTTGCGGCCTGTCTTGCCTTGTCACAAGCAATTAATTTGGCCATTGCTTACATTTATCGATCTGCCTGAGATAAGCAACATAATCTATTCAGTTTTCCAGAAAGGCAGATTTCATGAACGACTTCGACTTATGTTTGCAGGCTTGTAGGGGAGGATGGGGGGCCGCAGGGAAAATCAATCCTCATGTTAATAGGGTGGCTGGCTCCAGGAGAGAGAGTGCAGGACTGATGCCAGGATAGAGCCCCTGTGTCCTAAACGCAGTCCGGCCACAGCGGGGCAGTGAGCATGCGCCCTGAGTCCACTGGAGATACAGGCCTAGCAGGAAGGAATTGAGTTTCTCTGAGCTAAATGTATCATCTTTAGCAGGAAAACGGGGAAGGGATGGAAATCCATGGGGAAAAAGGAAAAGAAATGTACAACCCAGTCATTTCTTCCATCCACACTTTTGTTGGCTGTGGGGGCAGCTGGGGTGAAGGGATGTAGCTGGGAATTTACCACTGTATGAGCAGCTGTTCATGGTAGTGATGTTACCTGTGCGCTCTTTATTTGGCTTTCTCTCTTTCTCTTCTTGTGTCTCTTTGTTTTTTTTTCAAACTATAAAATATAATCAGCATTGCATCAGTCACTCTATACATCCTTAATGTATTCATGCTTTATCCTTTATGTATATTAAATAGTATCTTCTTTTTTAACACCGTTAGCATGTTTTTCTAGTTTAAACCATCCATATTTCTGAAGCTGAGCTCAGAAAATTGATTTGAGATTTACACTGATTGAATATCAGTCAGTGTAGTGAAAGAACTATATACTGTTTGTGTTATGTGCAGATGCTGCTTGTGACAGTAATGAGAGTTTGCTTTGTGACTACATTATGGCCCATTACCACTTCTTATTGGTAAACACATATGACAGTGAGAGTGAGTCACTAGTGTTGGGGCTCATGTGCGAGTCTGGGGTGACATTAATGGGCATATGTGTGTGGAATTATGACAGATTTTAGCAACTATGACACATGTGAACCATGGGGCGGAGGTGAATAAGGGTACTTATCATAATGTGCCAAAATATATTACTGTAAATGTGTGTTTGTGTGTGTGTGTGTGTGTGTGTGTGTGTGTGTATATTTCTGTCTTTAAATGCCACTTTCCATCCTGTTTACTGGTCCTGTGTTTGCACATTCAGGAATGGCAGGGGAGCTCTTGAAGTTTTGCCCTTGAGAGAAGCACAATGACTTCTTTATGCAAAGGGGATAAAGGCAGCATCTGGCAACTCTGGCGCGTGTTAAGAAGTTAACCTGCAGGGCCCAAGGTGCTTGAGTCCTTCTTCTGAAAGAGACACTTCACAATGGAGGAGTAACATGGGAAGGCCTTTGATGTGTTAAAAGGCGTGCTGTTTTGCTGGCGTGCACTGCGCAGGGAGGAGATACACAGGGTAGAGAAGAGAGGCTTTTGCACTTGTTTGGTCTGCATGCATTATTTGCTCATATCCGCATGTGCCCAGATAGAAAATAAGTTGATTTTTCTGAATTTATTAGTGGAAGTAATTAAAGAATGTTAAAATTAATGTGTTTTCGACGAGTATCTGTGATATTTAAACGAGGCTGTCAGGACTGCTCAAATAAACTTAAATAATTGATTAAAAATGTAAAACAGACAACAAAAAAACAATTCAAATTTACCTTCTCATTCAGTTGGCAATTATTAGCTGACAGTTTGCTTAATGGTAATGCAGAGTTCAATTCTCTTACTAGTCTCATACTGATTTACACCCCCATTTAAGGCACATTAAGGTTTATTAAGTCTTTAACCTTTGCACAGTACTGTATACATATTTATACACATTTATACTTATTTATTTAATTACCAGTCCAAATGACAATTAAGTTCAAGTAAATCGTTCAGTATATATTTCGGGATTAGATAATACCACTTGCATCAGGAGGACGCAAGGCAAAGGAAAAAAAGCATGCCTAAATGATTAAAAGATAGAGAATATGAAGAAAAAACAACCTAAGATCCACGCACAAAGTGGAAGACCACCAGAACCAACAAAAATCCACAGGTGTTTCTGTCCATCTGTCCCACAACTGTTAGAAGACTCAGTGCCATGGGTCTAAGGATGTGCAGCTGTCAAGAAGCTGTTACTGATGAAAGGAAATAGAAAAAAAAGAACATTTGCAAATCAAACAGGGATTATTTGGAGTGTGAGAATCATAAAATGCAACCAGCTTCCAAGACATTGCTTTGGAGGTATGGAAAAATATCTGTGTGTGGTAGTTTGATAGGACGAGAAAAAGAAAGAATAAGACGCAGAGAAAGAGAGAGAGAAGAACACTTTGCATGCTGATGGAGCACAGTATGTGTGTGTATGTGTGTATTGATGTTGGGCTGTTTAGTCATAGTACACATATGCATAGCAGTCTCTTCAAACAGCAGATAGCTCTTGAGCTCCAATTTGAGCCCAAGTCTGCTCTTTACTGCTCTAGCTCACTCCATATAGCTCACTCCTCTTACTTGCTTAAGACTACAGGTGTCCTGATAAAGTTTCTGTCCTCTTATTCTGATAAGACTTAGTTAGTGTAGGAATATTAAAGTACATTTAATGTTAATATTATAATGTAGACTCTGTCAAATGTACCTGATCTGTTCAACCATTTGTATTTTTATAGCTAATAGAGCCACACAGTACATACTTCAGCTATATTAAAGTTAATATAGAAAGATTTAGGAGTTAAATGCTAGGGTGCCAATTATGTATACAATCGGCAGTAAAATCATTTAACTTTAAAAAGACATATTGTGAACACACACTGAAATATTTTGGGCTTAGGTAGTTTTCTAAATAAGCACTTTACAGTATCTTGAGCACACCACTTTTGTAGTTCATGTTAACATGCACACAGTACTCTTATTTCCCAGCCTTGAGTGCTCTGTTCTCTACCTCTAAAGCCAGATGTATAGGTTTACTAGACTTATAGAATCCTAACAGATGTAAAAACAAAGAATGTATTGCTCTTAACATCAGTCTTTTACAGGGTTTCATACCTTTCGTATCTTTGTCATGAAGACAGGGACTCTAGATGATTGAAGATGAACAAAATCCCAAATTTCACCTTCATCACATGACATAAAGATCGTCAGTGCCAATAAATCACTTCAGATTGAGCTTCCAACCTAGACATTTTCTTCAAATTGTGAAAGCTTTTCAAGGTCAAAACTGTGTAACATATGTCCAGCTTAAGTGTGTAATTACTGTAATTGCTTTGCACTTGGTTTTACATATAATTAAGTGCTGACACACTGCTAACATTTAAAACATTTATTAACTGAAAACGGACCTTACTGCTACAAATTGCAGGTAATATCCATTTACGTAACTTCTGTTACAGTGATGTTAATGGAAAGCAGTGGAAATATTCAAGCTAGAATGAATATTGCCAATACCAGTCCATATCATGGAAAACTTTGCACACTTAAAAAAAAAGAGTTTGATGTGTTTTGTAAAGAGCCTGTACAGGGTGTATCCTGCCTTCTATCCAATGACTGACTACACCCCCCCCAACCCCCACCCCCCCACCCCCGCCGTGACCCAAAAGGTTATACATATTTATACACCTATTCAGCCTATAGCAGTCAGCTCCATCATCTGTTCATCTTGAAGTTATAAAGAACTTTCCAGCAAAGAGTGCTTCATTCAAAAATCATAAAACAGGGCAGCCAGTTGGAACAGAGCACAGTTTGGAGGGAAAAACTTATTTTTTATTTATTTTTTATTTTTGGTACATCATTTGAGCAGAGCAACTTTGACTTACATTATGTGAAATGTTAATGATGAATGGACCAATACAAATGCTCCAAAATTACTTGTAATGAAGTATTTTTAAATTAACCTACATTAAAAGTTAAGAAGGTTTTTGCCTTCACCTTTAAAGTCACCTTTATGGAGATACATGTCATAAATGGTAATCAAAGAAAAAAATGTAATACAAAAGAATGTAGGTTATAAGCCCTTTAAACTATGCTTGGATCTTTCAGTTCAGATCAGTACATCCCTTCTCAACAGCTGTACTGCAGACTTTACACCTGTTTCATGACTGAATGTGAAAGATCAGTGCAGATCGGATTTGCTGGGTCATTTATGATCGCTAACCTAATCGTTCGAGTCTCCATTCTGCTCTGGCTAATCTAATCACATCAGCCTCCACGCACTTTTCACAGGTCTGCGCGACACTGACACTGAGGAAAATGCTCTGTGACATACGTGCCCACACACAGATTAGTTTGTGGCACCTCTGCCTACAGGTGTGTGTGTGTGTGTGTGTGTTTGTGTGTGTGTGTGTGTGTGTGTCTGTGTGTGTTTGGTCTGGAGCAGTGCAGGGTTTGACAGATCCCAGGTGGCTGTGGGTGGTGGCACTGGCTCTAGGGAGCAGGGGATGAGGTCCCCCAGCCCGGCTACAGATGCGCAGGGGCAGAGCTGAGGCCTCAGGCCAGGGAGAAGACTCACTGACAGGCAGAGACACACACCTGTGGGCCCTGCTCCCCTGAGGCTCTGTGGATGGCACTCCTCATGTCTGGCTGATGCACTGGGGCCAGAAAAATTTACCTGACACAGACCCCTCAGCCTGCCAGACTTCTTCACAAACATACACACCTGTACACAAATACACACAACATGCTTAGACTATTAACCCTATAAACTCTTAAGGACCTGTCAGACGGTCCAGACTGCCAACCCTCACTCTTAGAACTACATATAATTTTTTAGTAGTCATTTTAGCCATACCACTCACTGAGTCTTAACATCAGTAACTGAATGATAAGCCTAGGGTTTCATTGGGGATCTCCACCGATACAGATTTTTTCAGATCGATTCGGGATTAAACTGCCTGTCTGTCTATTAAGGGTGTGACGACATGCTGCTGCCAAATACCTATAACTGTATATGCATTTGTTCATTATTCATTTATGTTTTTTGGATGAATGCTTTTTTTATAATTGACAACTTCAGCCACATGATATTTTTTTATTAAGTTTACTTTGTTTTCATGGCTTATTACTTTTCAGAAAGATCAGAAGACAGGATATGACAGGATATCAGAATCTATTCCGAAGCTGAGATGCAGTGCTGTTGCCTGTTAATATGTGGTCCTAGAAGTGCCATTCATTATAATTCATTATGATTTCCCCAGTTGAATATCAATTTAATAGCAATAAAGTACAATGAGAAACAGGCACAATGTATAAACAGATTTGATTTTATGTATGTGTGTGTGCATATATATATATATATATATATATATATATATCCATGTGAATATATACTGTACGAAAGTCTTGGGCACCCAAGACACATTTTCAAAATCTATTTTTGTAGTATGTGTTTATGTATGTGTGTGTAACAGTGATTTTATAGATGTTTTGGTTTGTTTATCATCATCATCTTCATCGCTAACCGCTAGTCCAGATAGGGTCGCAGTAGCAGTTGAGAGAGCAGAGAATCCCAGACGACCCTGTCCCCTGCAACTTCCTCCAGCTCATTCCTGGGGACCCAAAGCCGCTCCCAGGCCAACTTGGAGGTATAATCAATCCCTCCAGTGGGTCCTAGGACGATCCCGGGGTCTTGTTCCGGTAGGCCGTCCCTGGTACACCCCCACCAGGAGGCATCCAGGGGGCATCCGTATCAGATGCCTGAACCCTCAGTGTAGCTCGCCACCCTACGAAGAAAGCTCATTTCCGCCGCTTGTATTTGTGATCTCATTGTTTTCGTCATTACCCACAGCTCTTGACCATAGGTGAGGGTCGGGATGTAGACTCACCGGTAAACAGTGAGCTTTGCTTTTCGCTCAGCTCCCTCTTCACCACTACAGTCTGGTACAGTGACCGCATTACTGCTGCCGCCTGTCCCAGCCTGCAGCCGATCTCACAATCCTTCTTCCAATCACTCGTGAACAAGACCCTGGGACACTTAAACTCCTCCACCTGGGGCAAGTCCTTTCCCCTTACCTGGAGTGGGCATACCATCCTTTTTCAGGCTAAGATCATGGTTTAAGGTTCTGAGACACGTACCAACCGCTTCACACTCAGCTGCAAACTGCTCCAGCTAGCGCTGGAGGCATCCATGTGATTCAGCCAAAAGAACAACATTATCTGCAAATAGCAGAGACGCCACCCTCCGGCCTCCATACATAATGCCCTCCTGACCCCGGCTATGCCCTGACACTCTGTCCATGAATATCATGGAAAGGAGTGGAGACAAGGCACAACCCTAACAATGAGTTAACACAACCCAAAGAGTCCAACGCTAACAATGAAAGAGTCTGACTTAATGCCAAGTATACGAACACAGCTCTTACTCCGGGAGTACAGAGATTGGATGGCCTGGAGTATTAGCACCGGCACCCCATACTCCCGGAGGACCTCCCACAAGATATCTTGAGGAACATGGTCATAAGCCTTTTCCAAGTCAACAAAACACATGTAGACTGGGTTGGCAAACTCCCATGCCCCCTCAACAATCTGTGAGAGGGTGAAAAGCTGGTCCATTGTTCCATAGCCAGGACGGAACCCACATTATTCCTCCTCAATTTGAGGTTCAACTATGGGTCTTTCCAGCACCTTGGCATAGACTTTCCCAGGGAGACTGAGCAGTTTGTTACCCCGGTAGTTGGCACACACCCTCCGGTCACCCTTTTTAAAAACCGGGACCATCAGCCTAGTCTGCCAGTCCAAAGGTATTGTTCCTGAGGTCCAAGCAATATTGCAGAGGCATGTTAGCCATGACAGCCCCCCAATATCTAGAGCCTTAAGCATCTCTGGATGAATGTCATCCACTCCCGGTGCCTTGCGACTGAGGAGCTTACCAACTAACTCAGTGACCTCCACCAGGGAAGTGGAACTTGACACACCAGAACAGACTCCCGTGAGGGAGGCACGTCTCCTGGATTAAGAAGTTCCTCAAAGTGCTCCTTCCACCGACCGACAATATCCTCATTTGAAGTCAGAGTTTGTCCAACCTTGCCAAATACAGCTTGGGCGCAGCCACCCCGATTGCTCCTGAGTCACCGGAAAGTTGTCCAGAACCTCTTTGAGGCCAAATGAAAGTCTTTTTCCATGGCCTCACCAAACTCCTCCCATGGCCTGGATTTTGCTTCTGCCATAGTTGCAGCTGCCACCTTTTTAGCCTGTCAGTACCTATCTGCTGAATGAGGAGTCCTTCAGGACTAGTCAATAAAGACTGGTTTTCTTTCTTCAGCTTGATGGCCTCCCTCACCACCGGTGTCCACCAGGAGGTTCTTTGGTTACCACCCCAACAGCCACCCGCAAGCTTTTGGCCACAGCTATGCCTAGCAGCTTCCACAATGGAGATTTTGAACAGGGTCCATTCAGACTCCATGTCCCCTACCTTCTCCAGGACATGAGAAAAGCTCTCCTGGAGGTGAGAGTTGAAATCATTCCTAACAGGGGCCTCTGCCAGTCGTTCTCAGCACACACTCACTATTCACTTGGGCCTACCGGGTCTTACCGTCAGTCTTCCCTGCCATCTGATCCAACTCACCACCATATGGTGATCAGTTGACAGCTCAGCTCTTCTCTTCACCCTAGTGTCCAGAATATATGGTCCCAACTTAGATGAAACAACAACAAAGTCGATCATTGACCTTTGACCCAAGGAGCTCTGGTACTATGTACACTTATTAACTTCCTTGTGTTCTAACTTGGTGTTTGTTATGGACAATCCACGTATGGCACAGATGTCCAATAACAATTCACCATTCGGGTTTAGATCGGCAGGCCGTTCTTCCCAATCACGCCTCTCCAGGTCTCCCAGTCATTGTCAATGTGAGCATTGAAATCTCCCAGTAAGACTATGGAGTCTGTAGGGACCCTTTCCAGAATCCCACCCACTCACTCCAAGAAGGCTAAATACTCTGACCTGTTGTTTGGTGCACAAGCACAGTCTCTGCGATTTTAATTCACATTGAGGTGCCCTCTCGTCCACCATGACAAACTCCAACTGCATGGTCGCCAGCCTTGGACTCGTGAGTTTAGTGAATCTAGGGATGGGTTACATTCAATGTTTGAATCATCAGTTCCCTTTGTCACTTTTACAACAAGTTTAAAAAGGTCTGTGGATGCTTTTGTGTGCTATCTCGTCCGTTTGCTCTTTTCCTTTAATTTCATTCCTTTTCTGTCTAGTGCAAATATCATTCTTTTGCTTTGTGTGAATTAAGTCACCTACCAGAATGCCAGCAAGTGCAGATGAGAATGCACAAGGGATGTGTTTGGCAAATAAGTTCAGCAGACTTAACTGAATCTCACACACACACACACACACACACACACACACACACACACACACACAAACACACACACACACACACACACACACACACACACACATCTCAAAATTGTAGATAGATCAATAAAAAATAACCTGAATTACAAGAATATCTGTAATACATAGGATATGACTTTGCTCCTATATAAGCAGGAATCAGAATCCCTAAGAATTAACTGGCATGCGCTGTCCGTGGTGCTGAAAGACCTCCCAGTATGAGATTGGCTGCTTTGGAACAGCACACACAGACTCACAGCCCCCAGCAGCCTTTGTGTCAAGCCATAGAAGGTGGGAGATTGATTCTGACCTGTTACGTTATGCTTGTATGAGAGCCATTGTGGCTGTGGGTTGAGAGGCCAGCTCTGCTTTAATGCTTTGACTGAGCGAGAGTTCTCTACCACCATCAGGCTCAATAGACAAGCCTGTTTTCTCTGCCACTGCCGCGGGCCCACTTGATTGACAGCCGCGATCTCATAATAGGCTGTTTCTGATCTCCCTATGTTATAGGCCAGACATTACCCTGCAACGGAGCTCCTGCAAAAAGAGAGCTAGCCCTGTGGCTTTGTCTCAGCATGGGCCTATTAATGATGGAGACTAAGTAGTGTAGTCTCTGCAGCAGTTTTTATCTGTCCTCTTTAGGTAGGAGAACAGTAGTATTTTTAGGGTTGTGGCTTTCTTAGCCTATTTGTGCAGAGGGTAGACATCACTTCCACCTGTTCTTTTTTTTTCTTTTTACATTATACGATCTGTGAACATCATTACACTTATTGAGACGATCAAGTAAGAGAAAACACATATAAATTTTGACTGTATGTTTTTTACCCTGCAACTGAAGCAGATTACTGTCTTGGCACAATGGATCCCCCCACCCCCTTACACACAGACACACACATTATATGTAGTAGCAGACAACACAGTACAACATAATGAAGTTCATTTGCATGTTTACTATTCTCTGTGTTTGGTGCTTTACAGTTTACTAAATAGAACATGGGTGTCTACAGTGCTATGGACTGATAAGTATAAATTTGAAATTGGGATTTCTTGGATCATGGAAGCAGAAAATGCAACCAGCCTAAGACTGAACTTTGGAGGCGTTTACTTTTTTTGGCTCTTTTTAAACATTTTGTCTTTTTTGAAAACTCATGTTAACATTTCATGATGAGTATAGAAATAGAAATGGTCTAAAATGTCTTAATTGTAAAAATATTGTATTAACTTGTAAAGTTATTGTTTTGGAGTTACAGGTTTCTTTGAAAAACTGAATGCAGGTGTTCTGAAAAAACATGAAAGCGGTAACAAAGGTAAAGGGTGGACACACTAAGTGCTTGATAATATATTGTGATAATATATTTTGTTGTTGAAGCTTCTGTGTAGTTTTCTGTTAAATGTACTCTAAGTTTTCTGCTTTTTCCAGTTGCTGAGAAATGAAAAACTTGTACTGGCAGTTTTGACAAGAAAGTAAGTAACTGAAAGGGAGGTCTTGGACTTTTGTGTGGTACGAGTAGGTTATATGTAGTTGTCTTTTTTTTTTTTTTTCCCGTTAGACATTTTAAATGCAATAATTCAATCAGTTGTAGTTGCTGGCATTTCTGTCACTTGGGGGTCTACATGAAGGGGCTATGGAGCCCACATACATGGAAACACACACACATACACTCGCAGATGCACACACAGTCTTAATCACCGAACAGTTGGGTTGAGTGTACACTAAGCATCACAGGCACCCGTGTCATCGTGCCAGTGCCGCTCTCTTTCTCCTCTTGCACATCAGACCCTAATTAGTAAATAACTCATTAGCATGAGGTGATTAATCACTCACTGGAAAGGGGCTGTGGGTGACAGGCTGCAGAGATGTGTGTGTGTGTGTGTGTGTGTGTATGTGTAAGATGGAGGCAGGATGGGATAATGAGAGTAGAGCAATATGAGCTCTTAACGTATGTGTGGCACATATACTACTCATTTTTCAAAATTATTACTTTAGAACTATTCACTACAGCTTAAACAAAAGGAAAGAAAGTGCAAATGCATTATGAGATTCATTGCTGGCAAATATACTTTGTCAAATTACATTCTCACTCTGTATGCTTAAAAATAAAGGTGCTGAAAATGGTTATTTGTAGCGACACCATAGAAGAAAAGTTCTGGGTCCTCTAACAAACTATTCAGTAAATTGTTCTTTAAAGAGCTCTTTGTGTAAATGAGATGTGTGAGTGTGAAGAACTTACACCAGAGGCCTAAAAGGCCTATGTCCAAGCCAAGAATCTTTCAGGGGCTTCATTTTTATGAACATATGTACTATGATCTGACTTCTTAATGTTTTGTTTACTGCTTGTCATGGCATTTCTTTGAAACCTGGTTGATCTTTTCCGGTGTATTCTGGCTCCAGACAGACATGACATGAGTCATGTGTAATCGGATACCACATAGAGATATCGCAAAACTGCTCTCAATCCATTCATGCTGGAGGACAGCAAGTGAAGACCTTTTTTGAACTCTAAAGAACATTCACATAATATAAAGGTTCTAGATCAATGAAAGTTTCTTTTTTTTCTTGGAACTATACATCCAAGCCAAGAACACTTCAGAAACCTCTGTTATTAAGAGTGCATGTCCTCTGGTCTAACTTCTTAATGTGTTTTCTGGTTGTTGTGGCATTTCTTTGGAACACACTTGATCTTGTCTAGTGTCCTTCAGTGTGACTGGATTGAAAGTGGGCTTGCTTTAAGCTCCAGAGGCTCCAGGCAGACCAGACTGAGTCGTATGTAATCAGAGCCACACCAAGATAGAGCATGACTACAGCCAGGCTGGCTACCCCTCCATCCAAACCCTATCACTCTCTATCTTCATCTCTCTCCCCCTCTCTCTTTCTCCCTTATTCTTTATTCCTCCAGAGAGACTGAAAAGTGTGAAAGAGAGCAGTACAAGCTGTCTACAAGACAAAGACAAAAGAGAGAGAAGGGGAATGAGAGAGAGAGAGAGATGGTAGCAAGAGCCAAAGATAGCAGAGAGAGAAGTTAATTCCCCAGCGGCTCTCTTTCCTTGTTAAAACTAGATGCTCAATCCAACCCCCTATCCCAGCAGCTCCACCTTCTCCAGTCAGCCTCCTCCTGGTCTTCCACACACTGTAGTTTGTGTGTGGTGGGGGGGGGGTGAATCAGTACATGTCTTCATTTCTTTATTTCAACTACTTTTATTGCTTGTACTCAGGTTTAATGTCATTTTGCATATACAGTGGCCTCATGAAGGCCATGCCTAGCCATACCTCATGATCTGTGCCATACCTAGAAATGTATTAAGCTCACTGTGTTAGGAAACCTGTCAAACAGACAATTCCAAGACTTGTATTCTGAACCCCGCACTTAACCAGGGGACCAGCCGTATATCTGGAGAAGTGAAATTTATTTGTTTGCACGCAGGTACCAGACACCTAGCCAGCCCGGAAGATACTGGGCTGATGCAGTTTTATAACAGGACTGATGTCAAGATTAGGCTCAGCCTATACATCACAAATGACAGGTGTGACAGACATTACCATGTAGAGATAAACAAGAATAGACAGAAGAATGTTCTAAATACAGTCACAGTACAGAACACACAAAACAGAACATAATGACCTATAGCACAACACTAAAAACATTACACAGCAGTACATTTCTACATTCCCCCCTTACAACATACTCTAAAATGTCTGTTCTCACAGTGTAATCAGTATATCCTTTCCTCTTATGGAGAAATGTGGCCAGTATTACACCCTTTCTATACATCCTAAAGACTCATCTCTTTCCCTTCAGTTCATGAACAGGCAAATTGGGATATAAAGTGTTTCCATGTTCATTGTAACGAGGAGCGATGAGGCGGACGCATACGCTGAGATAAGTGAGATTTATTAAGGGCAAATCCAGGGTCATAGTCGAGACAGTCCAGGTTCATATAGCCAAAACGTAGAGATTGGGGGACAGACATGACAAAAGGAACAAAAGTCAAACACTTATCTCAAACAACACAGCGATTCAAACAAAGACCGGCAAACACAAGGGGCAAACACAGGGCTTAAGTACACAGGGAAAACGAGGGACAGGTGCAGACAATCAGGGGTGGAGTTACAAAACGAGGGGCAGGACTAGATACCAAAACAAACGCACATGGACTAAACCAAAACACATGGACAGGACTGGGAGTGGCCAATCGTGACATTCATAAGGAACATACTGCTGGTGTAGTTTAGTTATTAAACTCAAAGTAATTTGAGGCAAGAGTAAATAACAATAGCTACTATTTTTATAACTATGAACTATAAAGGTGGAATTAGGGGGCAGTCGTGGGCTGGAGGTTAGGGATCTGGCCCTGTGACCGGAAGGTTGCCGGTTCGATCCCCAGGGCCGACAGTCCATGACTGAGGTGTCCTTGAGCAAGACACCTAACCCCCAATTGCTCCCCGGGCGCTGTGGATAGGGCTGCCCACCGCTCCGGGCAAGTGTGCTCACTGCCCCCTAGTGTGTGTGTTCACTGGTGTGTATGTGGTGTTTCACTTGCATGGATGGGTTAAATGCGGAGATGGAATTTCCCCGTTTGTGGGATCAAAACAGTATCACTTAATCTTAATCTTAGCATTGGCAACCCGTATACTGCCAGCCAGCATTCTGGAAGCATTTTGGATTATAACAGGCAGGTCTGTTTAACTTCAGACATCTAACAATTGGCAATGACCAGTTATCGTCACTTATATGGAGTACCATATTTGCTCTTATTGTCATGGTTTCAGAAGCGAATTGATCTGTACATAAAGCTTGTGCAGAAGTATTAGCCCTTGGGATCACATGAAAGCAGTGGTACAAGACATGACAAACAAACATCACCTCCTATGGTATGATTTTGTGCTCACAGAATGGCTTGCACACAGACCATGTTGTGGTCACAAACATCCTCCATCATGCCTGCAAAAGCTATTGTTAGAATGCTAATGAGAACTACAGGTTTCATCATTCTTTATTCCCATTTTGTTATTAAAATGTCCTTTATCATGCAGCTTGTTGCAGTGGTAGCCGTCTTCTCTTCCAGAATAGTGGGAGCAAGTGTTAATGTGTCCCAACAGCTTGCAGGGCAGAGTTATGCTAGATATTCTTTGATGTCAGATCTTCGACCACCAATCAGGAACCTGTCTCATGTCCTGTTTCATTGTCACTGTCTCAGGTCTGCTCTGACATGTTCTAAAACAAAACACATAGACACAGCAGCAGTATTGTGTTCTTATTACATAAACTATGTTGTATGTCTTTGTGTAAAGGCTTGGTTTAGCCATTGTCATTGATACCTTTCCCTACCTAACCTGGTCTCTGGTGGGAGTAAGGGAGTGCTAGCCGCAATGGGGATTAGGAAAATCTTCACTCTCAGGTTAACCCCCATGATCTAGACATCACAGTTCGTCCTCAGAGCATCTCCCAACCAGAGTCACCCCTGCTATCCCTGTGCTAGCCATCACCATCAGCCATTGACCCCCCCCCCCCCCGTAGTAAGTTCTTATGCATCCAACATTGTTTCTGAGCAACAACTCCAGATAAAGTCTGACAATATTGCAGTAGAGCTATCAGACATGATGTATGCCTGCAGCTTTCATAACAAGTCGTAATCATGGCATTTGCCATGACAAGACATTCCCTTTTAAAATAGTAAGAACACTAGTGATCCGGCAATCTACCTATAGCTAATTCTACATACTGCTTTGTGACAGCCCACCCTGTGTGCCTTCTGTTGTCTTACTGGACCATCAGTGTTTACCTCAGCATTAGCATTTGGCAAAGGCGTTTTACATACATACTTTGCACAAAATTAGAAACCAGTGTTTCATAGTCACAATCAACTGAATTATATTCCAATTGCACCAAATGACTGCAAATAACATTTGACCTTTTTGATAACTAAATTAGGGCCAGTTAAAACCAGCAAATCTGTTACCCCACCTTTGTGCTGTTACTGAAATTACCTTGTCCTGTAAGAGCAAAGAGGAAACTCGGTGTGGACATTTCAGAGAGAATTTGATCCAAAAAATTAAGAGCCACAGCTAAACTCTTTCTGTTTTTTTGTTTTAGTTAGATCGTATAGTGGTTAAACAGCTTTTTGCATAAACCTCAATTAAAGGTTGTCAGTAAGTGTACAACCCCACAAATGACTGCAGCTGTGCTAATGTATCAGGTCATAAAATAGCACATACTGTGGCACAACAGTCAGGTAAAATTGACTCCTGAGCCTGTAAAACCAGCTGTCCTAAATAGTGAACAGAGGATTGATTAAGCTTTTTTTCTCATAATACTTTGTGTCCTAATGAATGTAGGCATTCTAACAAATCTAGCAAGTCACATTCATGTTCCTCTGCATTTTAGGAAGCTATCAACATTTCATCTATATATAGGTGAGGGACTTGTCTGACCAAAACCTCCACAACATGTTAAATACCTGACAATGCTGCATTATTAATTGTATACTGCTTGGTATTCAGACAAGGAAAACCCAGTCAGATTGACATGTTCAACCTTTAGTTAGCAACAATCTGCAAGAAATTTGAACCCATTCAGGCGTAAAACATAAAACTATAAGATTTTGCCCCATAAGCTGATTGATGACACATAATGCCACCATGACAACACAGGACAACCATACAACTTGCACAGACCCCAGTACAGGGCAGAGGTCAGTGCTACTTTGGACTTTTAAACAGCTTCAGTTGTATCTGAAACTCAACCCTGAGCTTTCCAGTTCATCTCAGTCCTCTAGGGTCCATATTTTATCTGATGAACAGGCACGTCCTTTTGATAGAATTTGTCCAAACTTGTTAAGTCTGTATGTTTATATAAATGTTCATCCATTCTGACAATGCAAACATTATAAGACCAATCAGGTGCCACCCTACCACCCCTCAGTGTGGCAGACTTTTCTCCTGCCATGGCCACAATACAGACCTAAACACACTAGCGCAGTCTTCCCCTTAGTTCTGTCAATGAGAGGAAGATAACACACTGATTTCAGGATTTGCTTCAAAATGGGCACTTACCTACAGCATAGAGATGAGATGACCTATCTGGGTCACAACACCACTTGAAGAATCCAAACCCTAACGTAACCAGGGGAACAGCCTTATGTCTGGAAAAGTGAAGTTTATTTGCTTGCACACAGGTAACAGACACCTAGCCAGCCTGTAAGACACTGGGATGATGCAGTTTTATAGCATGGACTGAGGCCAAGATTAGGCTCAGCCTATACATGACAAGTGACAGGTGTGACAGACATGACCATGTAGGGATAAACACGAATAGACAAAAGAATGTTCTAAATACAGTCACAGTACAGGCACATACAATACAGAATATAATGACATATAACACAACACTAAACACATTACAGAGCAATACATTTCTACATTTCTTTCAGAGAAGCTAGAGTATTTCAGATTATCAATGCTTGAGCAGTCTCTTTGCGGGCCTCTGCAGGATTGCATCTGAAATGGCTTTGTGAAATTCTGGGTTCGTGATCCCATCAATAAACACAAGCTCCCTGACACCACTGAAACATTTAAACCTCTGAGCTTTACAGTACTCTTTGTGTAGTCTGGGTGTAATTCCGCTCCAGGCTTTCTCCACACAAAGAGTCCACTATCAGTTTGATGTTGTGCTAAAATGTTTTTCTCTGAAACAAAGACTGTTTTGTTTAGTGTTGACTGTACCTAATAAGCAACAGAAGCAGCTGCTTAGGGCTCTAGCCACCAAGTTCTGTGTTATTACTGGTCTGTAATGTTATCTAATGCTGTAGTGGTGGGGGAAGGGGGGGCAACTGGATAACCATGGCTGACAAATGAAGAAAGAAAATAAGAAAAGCGAAAAAAAGAAGTTGAAGAGAAAAAGATAAAGGTATTTAGTGTCTTTTTTGGGTTTTAACATTATACTTTTTTTGGCTTGTAGTTGGACATCAAGGAGTAGTGCATCTGAAATCTGTCTACCAAAGCTGGTTCAAGCTTTCTGATTAAGACATACAGTTAACTCGTTTTAGAACAACAGTTTACAACTTTCTTTGTTAATCCAGGTTTAGATATTCAGGCTGTGATTAATTAATTGTAAAGCATTTATAACGATAAAAATGAAGCAGTCACCAGTACTACCATGGTTAGACAGAATAAATCTTAAAATTAGCTAAGTAAGCCTGAAATATTGTGCCATGAGGCAAAGACAGATTGAGATTGAGGATGCTGAAAAACATTTCTGCAATTTAAATTGTTAGATACCAAAATGAGCATATACCCATCAGAAATATGCAAATTAGCCAGTTATAAATTAATATAATTTAGGCAGCTTGTGGTAGCCATAGTTATGACTAAGCCTCTAATTTCTGCAGTTCATTGGCTAGCAAGAAAGGGGGCCCATAAAATCCTGCTTAGGGCCACCAAATGGTTAGAGCGTCATGATTTTATTAAACATATTATTAAATAACATCAAAATTTTAATTAAAGTTGTCCAATTATATTTTGAAGCCACTGTGTGTGTTAGAACTGTATGATACGAATTAAATACTAGCATTGTGCATATCTGGGCAAATATTGCAATCATGACCTGACCTACATTGTTTTGACAAAAACAATTTACTAACCCCTAAAATGAGTGCTAATGAGTGCTAATTACTACAAAGTGCAAAGGCCAATATTGCAATAATGATTAACAAACAGTGTGTTATGCAGTCCTAGTATGTGTGCATATATATGCCTCCATACTCCACATTCACTGTGCAGTGGAGCTGCTATAATACAGCACTGTGTAGGGGCTGACCATCTATCTCTAGTTTGATGTAAATAGTGCTTTGCACATCTCCTTTAAGTGCGGCTTTGTCGGGTAAATAGTTGCCGCAAACTGACTCCCCAGCACTGCAAGCGCTTGATTGGCTGCTTCCTTCTGTTGCCGCAGGGATGCAACCTTGAACGAGAGGCGAGGGGGTGGTTGAGGTGAGTGACGGCTGCAGCTAGCCACTGCATAGTGATTAGCCCATCACAGGGCGTTGCAATGACAGCCTACTGTACAGGCGTAGAGATTTGTGTGTCGAACTACAGCACCCACAATGCATCTGGAGTGAGTTTGCTTCTGCTGTCGGCTGGGAATGAAAAACAGTGCTTTGAGAAATGGCACATCAGACTCCGCTGCACTTTAGGGCAGTCATGTGTATTGATATGGATGATGTCATATGAAAATCTTGTAATTTCATTTTTTATCAACATAATTATTCATGTAATGGTCATTAATATGACGATATAAAATGTCATTAGAAGTTAAAAACATCTTTTGCTTCTTCTATGAAGTTACCATTTCGGAGACAAAAGGTTTAGTTACCATAGTGACGATGATGCGTCATGGACCTTTTATTGTTTACATGCACCAGTGCATCCTGTAAAGTCACGGATAACTTTAAGCAAAGTACGGCCGATAAAGTTGTAGTAATGGTTGCTAAGCAGATTTCTTTAATATCCACATATAGAGCTGCAGCCACACTCATTCTCCCTGTCCTTGCTGGTGAGTGCAGGCGACCCAGATGTCAAAAGTGCCGAGTGCAGCATTATGCACGGGCACATGGGTCTCGCAGCATTGGCCATCCATTTTCCTGCGGATGTTTTTCTTGGTTGATTTTTTTTTTCCTCCCAGCCTGCAGGCTCCCTGAGGTCTTTGCAGTAAAGGTTAACTAGTCTTTTCTTAAGCTTTCACTGGAAGACAAATGGCCATGCTCACCCCATGGGTCCCCCCAAACGCACATCCCATTCCCCCATTGCCTCGCTCCCCCAGTCTGCACTGCCACACCGGTATAGAGGGGGGGAGAAAGAACGAGAGCGGGAGATAAAATGGAAAGATGACTGAAAGAAGGAGGCCAAAAGAGGGAGAAAGAGGGAGACAATGATGTAGAGAAAAGTTAGGAAAAGTGGGAGTGTTTTGGTAGAAGTTTGGTATTATTAGTGGAACAGAGACGCTTCTTTTACTCCCCCTCCTGCAGGAAACACTTCAGATTTACTATTTTGTGGATGTGTTTAATCCGCTCATTGTTCTCGAAAAGCAGTGATTTGCACTTGCGGTTTTCTCCTTGCTGGCAAGAGCAGTCAATCGCCTATCAACCCTATCAAACCAAAGTCTCACTGATGACATGTTCAGAGACTATGACTTTTAAATTATGGTAAAAACAAAATTAGGTCTCTCTTTTATGAGTTATCTCAACTTAAGGGCACCAGAGTTCACTGTTGCTCTCAAGTTGAATTAACTCAAAAAACTAATGCAGTATTTTGTCTAAAAATTGTTTTGTCATTTTTCTGTTTTTACACTGTATAACAGTGTAAATCAAATCTATGTATGGACATTATGGTGGGAGGTGACCTGCCCTACTGTCCCAGCCCTTTAGATAGAGCTGAGTTGTGGGTCTCTACTGCCGTGTACAAGAAAAAATGAACTCTATTTTCCCCATCATCTTCTTCAATCTTCTTAACTTCAATAACTACATAATATTTACGTTATTTATGCAGTAATTTACAGTCAGAACTGGATAATAAGTCTTAAGTTTAATGAAGGATTTTAACACTCAAAAACTAAAAGGTATCTTTGACTTATAAACTGAAAATATAGCAATACTGTTGTGAATATTGCACTATTTTTATTTACTGAGATAACAGTTAATATATAATTGCTGTCAACACCATAACTCTTTTTTTTTCAGTTTCCTTTTGTCATACTTGACCAATAGAAATGGCAGCTGGACCAATAGAACATTTTTTCTCTTAAAAGTTTCTGAGAAATTGACCTAAAGAAATTGAAAGTTTTAATGTATTAATTCAATGCAAGTAGAGTGCATAACTCTATACAGTTTTATATTGTGCTTGACATTTCCACTGACTTTTCTTACGTGGCATGACAGTGGTTTTTATAACCTGTGGCACAGTGTGTAGAAGTCTTACATGGCTGCAGTAGTCTTTCTGTGCTTACTTCTTTGGACTAAACAGATTCATCAAAGTGCTTTTTACAAATGATGTTGTCACAAAGCAGCTTCACAGAATTCCAGAAAAGACCAAGTTTTAACATGTAATGTAAATCCCCAGGTGAGCAAGACCGTGGCAAGGAAAAACTCCCTCAGAGCTGAAAAAGAAAACTTGGGAGGAACCAAGGCTCACAAGGGGAGACCTATCCTCCTCTGGTCAAATGACCTAAAAATGATTGATTTAAAAAAAGATTAGAGTTCAGGCATCTCATGGCTCTTAAATAGAAAAACGTAATAATACAGAGAAGCCAATTTGCATATCAAAATTCTAGTTCACTGTTTGGTTCTGTCAAAATGTAATAACTATTTAAATATTTAGAAATCGACATATATATATATATATATATATATATATATATATATATATATATGTTGTTTTTTTCCACCTGGAGCTGAAAGAGTTAAGTGATGGGTCACAGTGAGGTTGGTGTGAATGCTCTAGCTGTGCAGTGATCTGTGCTGCCGTTTCTATGCAGAAAGCATTGCTGTCTGTCTGGCCTGCTCTTCTGCAGCCTGCAGCAATAATGAGAGACTCTAATTCTCCAGCTAGGCTCCGTCCACGCTGATTAGAGACACCCCGGGGAGAAACGTCAGCTGCAAAAGTCGACGTCCTCAGTACTGATTGGGTGGGTTTGAGGGTGGGATGGAAGGTAGTGAAATTGCATTCAGCTAGGGAACTCTGCTCCATTGCATTCTGAAAAATTAAGATTCCTAACCAGTTCTGGGCTTGTGTGTACGGTTCTTAGAAAAGCCTTTAACCATCTCATTAGCTGTGCATTCAGAAACCTTCTCCCCTTTAACTGATTGAAATCTGCTCTCAGAGAAGCTGACCTTTGTAAAATGCATAAGCATGTGGAATTGGTGCTTTCTGTGAGAAACCATGTTTTCTATCACTCTATTACTCTGTCATTCTATTATTCAATGCTGCCTCTATTGTTGGATGCCCTGTGATTTTTTTTAAGTGAGCATGTGTGCATGTTCAGAATGGAATTCATTGCTAAGGGCTTTATTTATTTATTTGTTTGTTTGTTTGTTTGTTTTAACAATGAAGGCAGCTAAAGTGTAACCTACAGTATATTCCTATTCATGTGTTTGCTTGTTTAAAATGCTATTTTATGACAAACAGAAATCTAAATTTTCAGAGTTTCAAGTTGTTTAAAAGCCAGAAATGGCTGCTTTCATGGTTTGGGAACAATGGTTTTAGTGGTATAGAAACTTATTAAAATTATTACTACATTATGTAGAGGTTCTTTAAATTTGACAAAGGTTTTTCACAGCTCATTCTTTTCTCATTCTTTAAAGTGCTGTGCATTGAAAGATGCATTATGGAACAAAAAGAGGTTCTTATATGTGATTGCTCACATCAAACAACCCTTTATGGTGCCTTTATTATTGAGACTGTAGATGTTGTGCTTGAGCATTCATCCCAAAGTCCTACCTTCTGATGTTTATTAGTGCACCACTGTATTTTTCTCCTGATTAGAGAGGAGTGACAGTAACCATAATAGCCATTGTGGCTGTAATGAGATTCCTGTAATTTACAACCCAGTGAGAGCCAGTCTACACTATAATGACCTGTGTAATGTGTGTGTGTGTGTGTGTGTGTGTGAGGGGGCTATGGGCACGGGAGACTGCACAAGGCTCCAGCTGACTGCACTACAGTTAGTTTGGAGCTCTGAAACTGCTCTTTTCATCACTCCTCAGAGTGAAATAGTGTGTTTGTGGGTGCATTTGTTTGTGCATTCGTGTACGTGTGTATCCAGTTTGAACTCTGAGAATGATTCTGCTCCTGTAGCTTGGTTGCAGACAAAACAAAGTAGGCAAAAGAATAACTGGAGTTTTCTATCTAAATTGACTGGGTCAAATGGCTTTATAGAGGTTTTATAAATAATGCAGGTTATTTATCTATATAGAGTGTGTGCGCATGGGCACATGATGGTCAGTGTCGGAGTTTATCTGCACAATGACATCCGTCTCTCAGTGCTGAACTGATTAGAACACCTGCCCTCTATTGGGCAGGACTGGTGGTGCCGGAAACTTCATCCTCATTAAATTTAAGCCTGGTTGATCTTGAGCCTTCAGTGCAAGGGTGGATATATGATATTTGATTGTTACCATGATCAATTATGTTGCAGTATACGTTTCTGAATATCTTGTGGGTATTATTAATACTTCTAGAACACTGAACAGTTGGTATGTATTATAAACAAAGCCTGTAAACAACAGCATTATGTAATATCAAATAGGCTGGTAGTTTTTTTTTTTCTTGTGTGGTATTGCTGCTTTGTGCATTTTGCCCAGTCTAACATGTTTCCAAATATCTACCAAACTAAATATTGTATTGCTTGTCATATATCATGAAAATACCTCCATACATCACTAACGTAATGTTATATTGCCATATTGCTCACACTGCAGTGCAGTGATATATTTTTTTGGTTAGGAAGTGCACTGTTCATCTTTTAAAATAACAGCAATAAAATGTAAATTTGTTAATAATTAACAGTATTTAAATGCAATATGTGTGTTACTTATAAACCCTATTGAAAACATCCATATATACCCAAAAATACATTTATTTCTCCAATATGTCAAGTTGGTTGAATTGGATTATTCATAGATTTCAAACATGAATCCATCCATCCATCCATCCATCCATCCATCCATCCATTTTCTAAGCCGCTTCTCCGTCAGGGTCGCGGGGGCGGGGGGGTGCTGGAGCCTATCCCAGCAGTCTTCGGGCAGAAGGCAGAACACACCCTGGACAATTTTGAGAAAAAAAAAGTGGAGCTTTCATGCTAACATAGCTGTTCTTTGAAACGTTCCTACACTTTCATTAAGTAAATTACATTGCAGCACACAGGAGACAGTTTTTATGTATTTATATGCAGTCAATAACAATACATGTGCACGGCTATTCCATTATAAAACAGATCATGACTGATAAATCACAAAAAATGATTGCTTATTTTAGCACCAACAAATCCCAAAACCTGCAACACTGCTGAGTAGCATAGGTGTCTAAAGGTTCACCACATTATTGGTAGATTGTGAATTTGGGTTCCAGCAATGCCATCTCAGGATAAGAGGCCAATACAACATCTCGTTTCTGTTGTTTTTACTTTTTGCTTTGACACTTTGTCATTCTACTGTAAAGACGTTTCCAGAAGTAAACATTTTCTATTGCAACAGACTTCTTAACACATTTTCTTCAACTTCAGTTTTCATCTGTGGCTTTTTTCCTTAAATGTGAACACTGGGGTTCAGAGTTATGCTCAGTTGACTATTTATGTACTAAACTGCATCAACATTGCTGCATTTTTTTTTCCAGTCATGCTTCTGCATTTTAAAGTGTTTTTTCTGCTGCCATTCCTGTGTAACCATCTATTATGCAGGATTCCACTTGGATACTGTGGATGTAAAATGGCACAGAACAATGTAAATGAAGCCAGGCCCTAAGCGGAGTGTTTAGCGGGTCCCGCTAATGCATATAGGGGATTCAGGAACACCTCCTAGTTCTACTGTGCCACTTTTCTCCTTAACTTATGTTTGCATCTTTTTTATTTTTACCAGACCAGGGACAGTACTCAGTGACATTGTTTACACAGAAATGTGTAGCAGTACAAGGTTATGTATTTTTAACATATATCACACCATGCCAGTGTTTTCCAGTTGTGTCAGGCTGTCAATGTGCCATTGCAGTGCTCTAGCTCTGAAAGCTTTTACCTCCAAAGGCGAATGTTGCGCAGAAGTAAGATTCTGTTGGTGCGATTTAGAGGACAGATATGGACAGTGGTCTGCGTAACATGGCTTGACACATTCTAGCCTGGATGGAGGGGTGCTTGTTTTCTGTCTCATGCACTCCCTTTCTCGCTCTGTCGTTCCATTCGTCTCTGTGCCTTTGATGAACATGCTTTGTCACATTTGGTTGATTCATCCCTATGCTCACTCTCTCTTTTTGCTTTCATTCTCCTTCTGCTTCTCTGCCTGTCTGTCTGTCTGTCTGTCTGTCTCTCTCTCTCTCTTTCTGCTTTTCACGTGCTCTCTTTCTGTCTTGCTTGCTCTCGCTCTCGGTCTCTCTCTCTCTCACTCTCTCTCTCTCTCTCTCTCTCTCTCACTGTCACCCTCCTCCCTTTTTCTCTCCTCAGCGCTCCCTCACACTCCTGTTCTCTCACCCCTCCTCCTCCCCTCTCTTTCTCTCTCTCTCACTCTGCGGAGAGCCTGTATATTTCTCGCTGCTCTCAGACGGCACCCGTAGCCAAAGCCATGTGCATCTCCAGCTCGTCCCTGCTGTGCTCCAGAGGCTGAAAGGAACCCTCTCTCTTTTTTTTCCCCAAGTCCATCCCTCTCTCCTCTTCCTCCTCCTTTTCCTCCTCCTTTCATCTGCATCTCCAGCCCTCGCTCAACCTCCCAATCGCGGAACTACTACAGCAGAAGACAGAAACGGCGCGTGTGCCGTATGCGAGCGTGTGAGCATGTGTGTGCTTGCGTGTGTGTGATGAGAGAGCGAGAAGTTGGGCGAGAGACACTGAGAGGGCGCTGAGGTTCTTTCTCTCATATCTGCCGGCCGCCGCTGTCCGCGGTGCTGAAATCTGAGGGAGCTGTGTGGAGAGACGGAGAGAGACAGGAGAGACAGAGGGAGTGGAGCTCGCACGTCCGGAGCCATGCACCACGCAGGCAACACCGGCACCAGGGCTAAAACGCTGTCTCATGAGACAGGTAAGAGCCTGGGCGCTGCGGAGAGGAGCGCCCAAGTATGTGTGTAAGGGGTTGTAAATGTGTGAAGTGTTTAGGCTGTTATGTCTAAAGTGCTGAATGTTATGGGAATGAGATGAATCCACCCCATGTGGGGAGATACTTTAAGGCTTTGGTCAATGGCAACTAACATCATTCTTTTCTATTAGTTGAGTGCTGTTTTACTCTTGACTGTGCGTTTAGGTCAGGCAAGTACCACTGACATTTGAGCAAGATGAAAGATGACAGCGATTAGGATGATTGACACGGGCTAGACAGCATCATCTGGATGGATTGCTGCTTTGAAATGCCTTCTCTTGCCTGAATCATCCTTGTCTGCCTTTGTCAGTGTGCATATGTATGTGTGTGCGAGCACTTTTGTTCGTGTGTACGGGTGGGCGATATGACGATGTTTATTATTATTGTGAGAAGTTACATCACATTACTTTTCTAAGCATATTATGGATATCGCTTGAAGAACACTGACAACATGCTTGTTTCATTACAAAGAGAGTATAATTAGTCCTGGTAAAGTGTAATTAGTGCAGGACAGTATGTGAAATGTTGAATGCAAACTGCTGTATTCATACATTATGACAGTGTTGACAGCACAATTGTAGAACTTCTGGCACTCTGTTCCAACTTGTGAAACCACAGAAAAATGAAATGTCTTGATTCATATAGTGTTTCATGAAAATGTCTTGAAGTAGCGTGATTTTGCCATATCGTCCACCCCCAGTGCTCCCAAACACGTTTGTGTGTATGCATGTGTGCCTGTGTATATGCACATGTACATATTTTAGTACTTATGGATAAATGATTGTGCTTATCGAGATGGTAGATGTTTGTGTGTGCACGTGTATGTGTGTGTGTGCGTGCATTTCCCTATTTACAAGCCTGCAGTTTAGCTTAATTTGCCTCCCTGAGTAAATTGCTCAAATTGCTAATATTTATAAGATTTGCATTTCATTTGAGAGACAGAGTGCTTGTTTTGTCTGAGGCTCCAGCATCATGAATAATTGAAGGATGTCTGAGTGATGCTGGTGCTCGGTGCTTGTATTTAGATAGGTGGAGTACTGGGGGAAGGCAAATACTTCATCCAAAACCTCTCTATTCACAACGATACTGAAGGAACGGAGCCGCTGAATGACCCTGAGCGCAAATGCGGGGAGAGAAGGAGCGAGTGAGCGGAGCAGAATGGGGGAACAGCGGGGGGAGCCTGTAGCACATTGTCTCCGCAGATGGTGTGTGATTGGCGTGATCCAGCCTGCAGTGGCCACATGTTCCCATGGTGGCAATTAAGGAGTGAATTGCTCAGTGCTTTTGTCTCGAAAATGGCATCCTTCTTTTCTCTGACTTTGTATAACGTGTGTGGCGGTAGGGAGGGGGGTACATGTGTGTGTGTGTGTGTGTGTGTGTGTGTGGGTGGGTGGGTTGGTGCAGAAATGTCCCAGTACAACTTCTTTTTTCTTTTCCTTTTTTTTTTTTTGGATCAGTGGTTTGTCTTTGATTCAGAAAAATAAAGGGGTTGTGAAATTGACGGGCATTGTCGAAATTCAGGCAATTTGCTCAAACTTATCCTCCAAAATCCATCTATTTCAGTGCTGCACAAGCTATTATTTGGGATTTAAGCGACTCTCTCTTTCTCTCTCTCCCTTTCTTGCAGTTTAAATCAGTTCAATTCAGTTCACTAAGCCTTACTGGCATGACCATATTTGCTTACATGATTGCCTAAACATCAGAACCATTATTTAGAATATTTAATAGTTTAAAGGTAGTTTACATTATTTGTAGTGGTGAAACAAGTTTACATTCTCAACGAATTAATAAGAAAAGTGGTTATAGATATCTTTCTCTGTATTAGATAAGTTAAATTAACAACTGTTATAAATGTATTGACTTACATTGACCTATATTAAAAGCAAAGAATTTTGCCTTCTTCTATAAAGTTACCATTTTGGAAATGTATACATATCTTCATAAATGATTACACCTACATACTGCTGTTCATGTAAAGTGGCCTTTGATTAAATAGTAATACAGTAAAATGAGGACAACTTGTTATGGATAAATAAAAGAGAAAATCTCTCAGTTCAATTCATTTCCATTCCGTATGCTTTACTGACCAGTAAACATGACTGTATTTCGCTACAGGCTTGCTGTGATTACCAAATTGGAATCATTAAACTAATATAAATAACCTTTAGACCATTTATGGTTTCAGCTACAATGAAAACAGTAAAAAAGTAAGAATAGCAATCTCTCTCTCTCTCTCTCTCTCTCTCTCTCTCTGACGTGCACACATGTATTCATGCATGTAGGTATGTAGGTTCTCATTGCTGCTTCATGTTCATCCTCACTTCTCTCACCATAGTAATCAGATGCCTGCCCCACCCCTCTCTGGGTTTGTGCAAGAATGGTGTGAACAGGTCCATATGGAAAGACAGGAAAGGAGCGAAAAATGCGTGACGGGGAAGGAGAGAACAGGCGAAGATCTGGAGAGAAATGGAGAGAGAGAGAGAGAATGATTGTGAGTGAATGAAGGCAATACAATTCTCCCCACATGTGTATGTGATCATATTTGAGTTTTGGCCAGTCTTTTTGTCAATTATGCCTGGAAAAAAAGTGAAGTTTTCTTGGTTTAGATGTTTTTCAACATGAGTTATTGCCAAAAGTGGGAGAACTGACAAAACTGTGTCAGTGTAATACCCTGTATTTTATTTTTTTAATACGAAACACTTCAATGTGTTGCCCTTGTTCAGTCTTTTATTATGTTTATTTTAATTATCATATTTTGTCTTTGAGCCAATTATTGCAAATTCCTTCTTGTTGATGTGGGAGCAGAAATTTGTGTATATATGTATGTGTGCGTGTGGCACAGCCAGCCAAGATGAAAGTGGAGAGAAAAAGCTCAGATTCCCACTTTGATGTAGCAAAGCTGTTTAACTTAAAGCCGGCCCGCTATTTGCTCCTGACCAGCACCCCTGACCCGAAGCTCTGGGTGGCCAGGGCAGCGTCCGGCTTAAACGGCAGCAGCATGGTGGTGTGTGATATAGCGGAGACAGCGGAGTTCAGGCGCAGCAGGGGACACGGTTGCAGCTGATCTCAGCAAAAGTGTGCAAAGCACTTCACCCTCCACTTTCAGTAATCTGCTATAAGTTGGCCCGATGGGAGCGCTGTTATTTGAGGCTGGCGCAATCCAGAATTAGAGAGGAGAAGAATGTGTGTAAAACACAGCTGGAACAGATGAGGCTGAGAATTAAACTCTAGAGAGTCACTCTCTGTCTCTGTCTCCATGTGTGTCTCTCTCTCTCCTTAATGGCCTTCGTGCCTCTTGTTGATGATTGGGCCTTAGTGCTTGAGTCACTGACTCAGTCGCCAGCTCATTTGATCGCATCTCTCTTCGACTCCATGACACATGAAACTAGCGAGAGGGAGAGAACGAGGGAGCGATGGAAAGAGAGACAAAATTAATTGGGTCTGTTTACTTCGGCAAATAAGGGCCTGTTTGTGGCAGCGGGGATGTTGTTGTTCTCTCCAGTGATAAAGACAAAGAGAAAGAGAGAGAGAGAGAGATTTTAATTGAAAATATGGATTCCATTAACCCCGCAGCCCAGGGCGGCTCATTAGCATCTCATTAGTGCAAAGAAGAAGTAAAGAAGAAGAAGCACATATTCCATTATTGTTTTAATAGGTGATGATTTATCATTTACAGGGTCCAGAGTGTAAATGCTCCTTCTCTTTCACTCTTCTCTTTCTGGATGACATCACAGTGGCAAGAGCTGTGCAGGAGACTTTGGAGTGTGCGCACACACACACACACACACATAAATACCCACCCACTCTACACACACACATATACACACACATATACAAGCATGCACATACTCAAATAAGTACACATACATGAATGTTGATGTTGGCAGTCACACACACACACACACACCTGCACTGCTATACAGATGATGAAGCCTTTCAGTGAACTGTGTTTATCCAATTACTGGGATGTGATGGTTAATCCAGAGAAGGCAGAGAGAGAGAAACAGAAGCAGCAAGAGGGAGAGACAGAGAGAGAAGCAAGCAAAGAGAGAGAGAGAGTGAAAGAGGATGGGAGGAGAGAAGCTCAGATTAAGAGAGCTGCAGACAGAGAAAGAGAAAGAAGCAGAGAGAGAGAGTAAGAGAGAAGCTGAGAAACAGAGAAAGAACAAGTGATAAGCTGAGACAGAGGGAGAGAAACATACAGTGAGTGAGAGAAGCTGAGAAAGCAAGAGAAAGCCAGAGACAAAGGGAGAAGAAATAGAGAAGTAGACAGAGAATGAGAGGAAGAGAAACTGATCGAGGCGAGAAGCAACAAGAGACAGAGACAATGAGACAGTGAGAAAAAAAAGGCAGAAAGAAACACAGACAGTAAGACAGAAAAAGCGATAATCTGAGGAACAGACTACAAGAAAGAAACACAGAGGGTAAGACTAAAGCAGAGTGAGAGTAAGACAGAGAGAAACAGACTGACAGAGATTGTGTGTGGACTGTTGAGTAACAGTGTGAGTGCGTTTTCAGAATTCATACGTATAGAAACGTGGGGAAAGTGGCCGACAGATGTAGCAGCTGAACTGAGCTTCTCACAGATCAAAGTCTAAACTCATGCAAACATTCAGCTTCTTTAAACACTTCCAGGACTCATGTCTCAAATCTGAGGTCAGGGCTGATCCTCTTCTACTTCTCTGTCAACTCTCTGTGGCTTCAATGTAGGCTCCACTTCTCCTCCCTGCTCCCCTTTAGCCAGGCACCAGCCCCCCCTGCTGGACCCTACAGGCACAACAAGCACACGCATGCAAACACTGTGCAAATGGAGATTGCGTTGTGCAGTTAACCTCAGAGTATGATCTTGCCTTAGCCATCTTTTGCTTTGACACAGATTATACAAAAATGTGTTCTTTCATTGCAGCTGTCCAGAAATAGCAATAGAAATTTTAACCCCTTAAAAACCTAAAAAGTTCATAAGGTTGAATGAGATTCTTGCCAACGTTCTGTAAAACGTGTACAACCTCGCAACAGTTGATATGAAAGCGCATTTGTGGACAGCGCACAGACAGGATGACTGATTCCCTCATTGTGAATCAGTGCCGTTTGATCTGTGCTCTGATCAGAAAGCTCGTTCGTTTTCTCCTTTCACTGAAGTAGAGGAGGTGAGCTGGAGCCAGGGGGTGAGTGGGAGTGATTCTTTTGTGAAGAGAAAGCTGCGGAGCGGTAATGTTACCCACGGGCCTTTAGACCAAGCTACTGAAAAGGACGCGCGTGTCGTGGCTAAGCTAATAAGCATGTGTACGAGCAGATGGTAATAAAGCTCTGTGTGATGTGGGCGCCCACTTCATTTGCATCTCAGCGCGCCACAGCCTCCGCGGCTTCACACACACTCACTCTCGCTTTCTTGTTTTGAAGGTTCTAAGTTCCAGACTCAGTCATGCACTATAGAGCTGCAAGTGTTTACAACTCACTCACCCACTCTATCCCTGAGTCACTTGCCAAACCCTCAACCTGGGGACATCTGCACTTTTTCCATCACCCACTCAGCCTTCCTTTCAAACTAGAAGGTCCTCATTTGCTTCTTTGGGCCAAACACCATTAAATGAGTTTAAGCGATTTCCTTCTGGATGATACTAGAATTTTAATAACATGCATAATCTGTAATAGGTTTGCCACCTATAAGTCTTTTTGTACTGTCAATGATTGTGTAGTATCCTTACTATACTGAATACTTTACTGAAAGGCAGTACTAAAGCTACACAGTTCTTCCTGACATCAGACACAAACCTAGACTGACATTTGTACAGGTTTATTCCAAAAGTGCCAGTTGTCATAATATGACCTTACAATTGACAAAAGCAACCTTTATGACTGCTTGACATTTGTTGGAATAAGTCTTTATAAATGTTTATATAGGATTTTGTCAGGCTTATGTAGGTGTCATGTAGCCTAATGCATGTTGCCCTAGACTCTTATTGGAATGCAGGAAACCATAGAAATTCCTGTAGATCCTTTTCAAGGTTAAAACAAGTTCACACTTTAAATATATGCTTAAGACAGAATCACTGATTAATTTGACATAGTCATGGCCTATCTAAATCTAATATGACACTAACTGTAAATATCTACCTTATTATGTCATCGCTGTTGGAGCAAAACCTCTTATATCCAAGACAGTAACTTTACAAGAGAATGAAGAAGTATTCTTAAGCTGTAATGGAAGTTAGTGTAACAAGGTTGTTTCAAAGTCATTTTGGACCTTTTCTGCTGGTTGGATATTCAAGATATTTTAACACAACACTTTTCAAATGATGCAAAAAAGAGAGAAAATTTCTAAATTAAAGAGATATAAGGATTTTGTGTGACAGTAACAATCTACATTATTTAGCAGAATGTATGTTATTTAGCAAATGAATGTATATATTTTTTTCCAGTTCAAAAGAATGGAGATGCCCAGCACAAGTGACAACACATGCACATGTGACTGCAGGCTAAACACTTACTAAAGTGTGGATTATAATTATCAGGTGGAATTCCAGTATCGGGCTAATAATAATTATTCAGTTTTCCCATTTATTGATCAATTGTGAATCACAACCGCCAACCCCAAACCCCCCCCACCCCCCCACCCCCCAAAAAAGAAAAAAACAATTAGATTCCTTTATCATTGATCGTTGTTTTTTGTGCTATTATGTTTGCTGGGAATGCTTGTAATGTTATTAATTTTAATGTGTTGGAAGGTCTTCTGTTGTGTTCTCAGTGGTTTGGGGTGGTGTTGAGACTTGGCACTGCTTATAGAATGCAGAGTGATTTTGGGGATTGAAAATATCAGTTTTGGTGAAGTCCCTGGTGCTATCCGCCAAATTTGTGAGGACAACGTGTCCTCAATCCCACTAAAAGCGTTTGTTTTTTCAGCGCCAGAGGAAACAGATGATGTACTTTAGTTGCCCCCCCCATCTCCCACTATCTATCCCTCTCTCCTTCTCACTCTCTTTTTCTCTGCCTCCGTCCTTCAGACCCAAGGTCAGTGGTAGATTGGATTCAGCCCCCCCATGTCTTTTGGGAGGTGCAGGCTTGGATGGAGGGCCAGGCATGTTGTAAATCAGTCCATCCGAGCCTGCTCTCATGAAGCTGAGAAAAACGGAGGGGGAGAAAACAAGACAGAGGGAGGGAGAGAGACAGTGTTCCTGTTTCTCTGCCATACATATGCAAACAAATGTGTGTGATGAGGGTGTTGAATAGTTGAATAGTAAGGTGGCATGCTGGATTGCAGATTGGGCAGATTAGCTTTTTCTCTCTATTAAAGATCAGAGCATTATGATCGGACAGCTCATTCCATTGCATTTTATATGGCCGTGAAGTGTATTGGCTCCAGTTTCCCTCTGACTGTCACTGCTATTTTCTCTGCTTCTTTGAAAAATGCTGTATGAAGGCCAACTTCATGCTAATTTTACATCTGGTCATCTAAGCACTGATTCTGTGACAGGCTACATTTTATCCAGAAATCATGTCATTTTTACCCTGACAGGTTAGTAATTGGAGTGCAACAGCTTAATGGCTGTGTTTACTGATAAAAATCCCTTTTGTACCTTGAAACGCTCTTCAGTTGAGCCTGTGCTGACAATGTTTTAGCACAAAGTATTTATCTTTTTACTCGCTCTTCAAAAAGTGTGGCTTAAATGGCTTTAGAGGGCAATTATAAATGATGACTTTTGTACTTTTGTAAGCTTAGGTGTGTGTTTTTGTGTTGTTTGTTTGCGAGAGCGGGCTGTGTGTGTTTTAGGGCCAGTCTGTTTGCTTTGTGTGGGTGAAACTGGAGCTCAGATGCTGATGGGTGCTGACACACGCGTCGAGCGAGCATACTGTATATTCCAACCGGCTGCCAGTACTAGCACAAGGGGAGCTGCAGCACAGAATTGCACGCATTTGTTTGTGTTTGTGTATGTGTGCTGTGTCAGGTTTATTATATTTTCAGAAAAAATACCTTCATTTTTAGTACAAATGTCCTACAAAGTCAGGGCCAGCAAAGTAGTTTTGTTTTGTGCTTCTTCACATTTTTGTTTTTTGAAACCTAAAGGCCAAAACTATTTCTGTAGTGTCACTAAGCCACAGTTGTGTTTAGGGTAATGCTGAAAATTTCTTTTAGCAATTAGGCAGTTCCGTATACAGTGGATCCAAAAATCTGAGACCACTGATGAAAGTGCTTCTATTTTGCATTCCTTTTTAATTTAAGTTTTTTTTTCTACACAAATTATATTAGCAACATAACAGTATGAGTGAAAAGTACAATCTTTGAATGTTTACATGAATTTCAGAATTTCTCAGTATTTGGTATGTCCTTCATTTGCCTTATTGACAGCATGTGCTTGACCTGCCATAGACTCCATGGGTTTGTGCAAAGGCCTCTGATCAGTAGATCAAATCAACTTGAGACTGAATTGAACATGCTCTTTAATGAAAGCAGTAAGACTCAAAAAATCAAACTTTTTGTTTAAATGAAAAAAAAATCTCAGGCTTTTGGACTCCACTATATACGATACAGTATGTATGGAACGCGTAGGCCAAAAAGCTGGTCTGTGAACTTCGGCGCTGTAATTTGGGCCCTTTAAATATACTGTTCAGCAATACTAAATGTACTAAGCAGCAATAAAAAATGTACCAGCATGAAGACACTTTGATATCAACAGTTTTCCGTCCCTCAGAGTAGTCTGGTCAGTGTGAGATCATAACCAAAACCATCCTTCAGGCATCTGTATAACTCTGTGTGCTCACGGTTCATTAAATGTGTGTGTGAATAGTATGGCATATCAGATCCATCTGATTCATCTATGATCTGTTCTCAGGTGTGTCAGACTCTTGGAGTGACTACGTGCAGGTGTTGACACGTTTAATGAGGAAGGGTAGGAGAGTCTGTAAATGTGCTATTGATTAGCATGTTGAGAGCACGGTCAAGTGAGGTGACTCTTCACTTGAGTCATTAGCTCAGTTAAACCGTTAAGCTCTCCACTGCTTAATATGCCCTTGAGATACAGCAGAGTGAATATCAGCAGTTTCAGTACACACATATTCAGATATGATTCAGGCAGAAAGAGTTGTTCAAAACATCAGTTATGCTGCAACCAGATTGTGATCAACCAGATTCACGATAAATAATGATAAGCAAAGGTGTAGGTAGCTCCATAGAGTTACAATAGTTACCACATCATAGACTCATCCCCTATTGTTGAATCTTTGTATGTATGTGTTTAATCTCATTAATACAGATGTGCAGATATAGGAGGCAATTGTGGCCTTTTCTTGCCGCTGGTTATTTATGATAGACTCTGTATGAGTGTGTTTGTGTGCGTGATGTGTGTTTAGTTGATTAGCTGTGCTGATAGCGAGCAGGCTGATGGATGGCTGTGTGTTTAAGAGTGTGTGTTTAGCTGGGCCTGGCTCGTTGGGATGGATGGATGGAGGTATTAATTTTCTCTGTGGTGATTTGGGCCCGTTTGGCAGGCTGGCTGGCTCTGGATCTCGGCACGCCTCCCTGTTCACTGGAGCGCCACAGCCGCACACGGAGGCACCATGTGGGCTCCGGCCCCGCCATCACCTCCCCTCCTTCTGACCTCCTCTCCATCCTCCCTCTTGCTCTCTCTCCATCCCTTCCTTCTCTGACCTTTTCTTCATCTCCACTACCACTCAAAATTTTGGAATCACTGTTCAACTTTCTGTTCAACATTATCAAAATCAACATTTTTAATAACAGCAGGCTAATTTGGATGCTGATAAATACAATTTTTAACAAGTTTTAAATAATAATTATTTTTAAGCTAGGAAGCTAAAAAAATCTAATGAGTGATAACTTTTCACAGTCCTCATTTAATGTATTTTTATATGTTTTTAATATGTTAAATGTAGCAAATAATCAGTAACTGTGCTATTGTTCTTTGTAGAAGATGTGTACTTTATTTTGGCTTAGAAAACCAACAAGACAAATAATTTGACAAGTTTGCATATGACTAATTTCAGCATATTATTTATCATTGAATAACTTTCTCTGTTTGTATATTACTGAGCAAAAACTAACGTCTATCGTCTAGTTCGTCTAATATTTATGAATGTATGTAATACGTACAAAGTGTTCAGACATTTCTTGTTATTGTTGTGTATACAATACACAAATGATTAATTATTCCAAACTTTTGAACAATAGTATATCTCTTTCTCTCACCCACCTCCTTTGTTGCTGTGGGTGATGTAACATGCTCCAGTGTGTTACACATGGTCAGATTTAGACAGGTTATTTATTGCTCTGCCAGGTTTGGTGGTGTTGTGGCTCATGGCGAAGGTAGTTGCTGGTCACTGGGGAGACGTGGGCCTGCTAGCGCAAGTTGGATGGGAGTCATTAAGTTTGTGTGTGGGAGAGCGTTCAGCTAAATGTGAGTTCAGGGCCCCACTGTGCAGGAAGAGTAGTTGCAGGGAGCATTGGACTTTGTTCCTGGATTTGTTCCTGATGTGCTTTCATTATAGTGATTCTAAGTTGAGGAATTAACACAACACCCAACACACTGACATTACACACACTCAGAGTGAATAGGTGTGAATATCTTCTATGTATAACCTCTTTTCGTTAGCTATGTGACTAAGCTATGATGTCATTACACTAGGCCTAGTGTAGGTAGGTCATCAGCATTGGGCCCATCTCTTCTCACCATTCAATCACCTATGAGAGCGCATGGCCTCCGTCTACAGGTGCTGCTGACTGCCATTTGGGCTGAGAAAGCACACTGGACCAGCTAAAGCTAGCTAGCTGTCAGAGACAGCGCTTCTCTATTCAACCGTGCTACAATTCCTATGCCACCCTACCTACCCCCACTTCAGCAGGACGTGCAGGTGGGAAGCCACACCTAGAGAGACTGCGCAGGTGAAAATGACTCTCCAGCCGAGCCGTTCCCACCCTGTCTGCAGCTGACAGCGTGCGAGGAGGAGGTTAGCGTGGATCCTGGTGTGGGACGGACGTGGAGCTAGATTAGCATGGAGCTCGTAGGCAGAAAGGTCAGGCGCGCATTCACCGCAAGCGTGTGAATGAGGGGAGAGCAGAGGAAATAGATTTTTTTTCACTACCGTGCACCTCAGGGAAGAGAATGACATGGGGAAAAGGAAGACAATTGTGTTGAGTGTAAGTGTGTGTGTGTGTGTGTGTGTGTGTGTGTGTGTGTGTGTGTGTGTGTGTGTGTGAGCAATAGAAGAAAGCAGATCCATGTTGAATGCTAAGTGGAGCCATTATTTGAGCAGCAGCTAATGATGGGGAGTGAGGCGATAGCCATGTGACCTTACCTTGGGGACAGTAACAATATAAAATCCTGTCCCCTCCTGTATCTGTGGGTGTAGGTGTGTGTGTGGCTCTGAGAAATGGCTCTCCGTTAAATGTGCTTGTGAGGCTGAAAGAGGATGGGGTGTGGTGGCATTTCAATCCATCATTTTTGATTACCCAACAACATCACCCTGAACTCTGAGCGCATCTTTCTTTCACTCACGCTAGTGCTGGACACTGTATGGTCTATACCGGAATGCAGCTGTTGGTTATCAACATTTAGTTTTAGCAGTACTGATAGATAAGGACGATTGCATAAGTAATGACTTTATATTCCATATAATAGCAGTGTCCCTGTTGGCATATTGGTAGAGAGACACTACAGAAGGTCCAATTTAATTACAATACAGTAATTAAAAGAGAAATGGAAAAACTGACCAATCAAAATCATCTGTGACAGGTTTGTAGGATGTTTCTTCAGCATTGAGTAGTACTACACAGGACGCATGGCTTCAAATTATTACATTAATGCAAACTTAGGTTTAATCAAACACTGTGAAATATGGCATTCTGCAAAAGTCAGAGACCACTCGTCATTTCTTTAAATACCAGTCAAAACAGCCATTAAGCACAAATTATTCAGTTTCAGACAATATTTATGATAAGATTTTCTAAAAAAAAAAAAAAAAGCATTTGCATACAAAAAGTGAAACTCAAAGGAAAATAAGTGGGGAAAAAGTTTTCAAAATTAGAGTTAAAAATATTTCTGGAGAAAATGAGACCTGGTACAGGACTTGCAGAAGGCATGTGGCTGTCAAGAAGCAAAAGATAACAAAAACAAAATGTATTTGCTAAGAAAAGCAAAAATGAAGATTTTTTGAGCTTATACTTAGTGATGGTACTTAATGATGGTTTTGACAATGGTTTTAAAAGTGGAACTGAATAACACTCTACCTGTGCTACACTGCGAAATAAATTTTTATTGGCATTGGTAACAAGCTTTATATCCATTGTGTCATTATAACATCCATGACAGTAGCAGTTTTAATAGTAGTAGTCTTTTTGGAAATCTACTTTCAGTTTTGGTAACATTGTTTGGTAAGATTGCTAACTGTGTAACGTTCCTTTTGGTCTAATTTTAGAAGAAATGGAACAGAAGAACAAATGTAAAAGTTTTTTTTTAAGCATAGAGCACCAGCATTTGGGAACCACTGAATTCATCAACACTCACACACATGCACATAGCTCATCAAATACCATGATATATTTGGAAAATATTGCAATATTGAATTCTATGAGTAGCTGCCAACGCTAGCTCACACGCACAGACATACTGAGACTCTAAGCCTGGCAAAGAATCTCTTCCCTGTTCTTTAAGTCTGCTAAAATCTGGATACAACTATGTTTTTATCTCAAAATCACATAACTCTATTTTCCAAAGATGTGCTCTTTGTGTGTGTATGTGTGTGCATGTGCCTTTTTCTATTGTCTTATTAAGTGTGCGTAGGGTGCAGTGGATGCTGCTGGCCCATTGCCAGCTGGAGCGGGGGGCGATTAGCATTGCTCACGCTGTCTCCAGATTGGTATTGATCTGCCATCCGCTCTGTTCATAGCCAATTCTCTCGGTAGCTCATGCCAATACACCTGCCCCTGCACGCAAACACACACACACACACGCGTACGCCATGCATTCTCACACACAAACAGATGTGCTCCTTAACTTGCTCTCATCTGCTGCACTCCAGCTCAGTCATACAGGGGGAATGCAGGGTTAACCTCTTCCTTTTCCTTCACGCTTCATTTGCCAGAGGCAGCCACACCAGCCATAGAAAACAACAGCTGCATTACTGACGCTTTGACACGATGGACCACTACTGTGCGTTTCTGTGCTCTGGCTCTTTTCACTTTCTTAAATCCGACAGGTGTCAGTGCAGATGGTGCCCAGGCTTGTGGAATACCCAGTAAGAAAGGAAGAAAAAGCCCCCTGTTTTTCAGAAGTACAATACCATTTGAAAGTTTGGGATCCCTGTTCAAAAGTTTAAACTATTTTTAATAATATGAATCTGTTGTGTCTGCTGGAAATGGAGAAAATTGGCAAAAACAGTTGTAAATAGACCATTACAATATGCTGTATTATGTATCATTTAATATCTTATTGTTCTGAAAATAATTAAATATTGAGTCAAACTTTTGGTGTCCAGTTTTAGTATTAGGTTATTATTAAGGCTGTGAAAGTTACCATGTTAAGAACACATTAATGCAATAAATTGTTAACACCGCCAATAAATTTTTTTTTTAAAAAGTTGTTTCAAACCATCTGTGGAACTCACATGCTGTAAAATAAAGTGGTGGTCAGTGCTCACAGAAGAGCTATGAAAAGCGTAAACAAGCAGCACATTAAGAAAAGTGACAGCAAAGAGGAAAGATACTTACAAGAATCCGCAAACTATATGAACAAGAGTGAAAGCAAAAGAGCTACAATCACAGTAGTTGTGGAACTATTACCTCTGTGTATGATATGTACTAAACAAAAATATAAATGCAATTTTTGAGTGAAAAGCACTGTCTGGTGTGACCACTGTTTGCCTGTGTGACGTGGAGCGACTTATTTCAAGGAGAAAATTCTTAGCTGTGTTTAAATATTTTTTTCTAAATATATTTAAATATTCTAAATATTCCCTGAAAATGTTTTGCACATGCATTTTTCAAATAGTGGCTAAGGTCAACCACAAATTCTTGCTCATGAAGCACTAGGCCTTACTCCTTTTATACCCAAACATGATTACATCACCTGTTTAAGATGTTTACTGAACATTTTACAATATCTCTAGTGTGACATTGTTTCAGGTCCAACTTTTTATTTTTTACAGGCATTCATTTCAGAATTAATGTATATTATAATTTGGAAATTACATAAATTTAATGTCCAGGTTGTGAACCCTCTGTTCATGCATTGAAAATAATGTTACAGAAGGTACAGTAGATTCTGATGAGGTTTATTTTGTCCAATTACATAGATATCTTTGCTTTTTAAATGGGAAAATGTTGCATAAGACCAGTGTGATTAATAAATGTATGCTCATTTTCAACAATTTTGGATATATCAGGCTTCTGTACACAATAACAGCTACCATATAATAGAAAACACAGGTTTGTTTCTCTAATAAAGGTGATATTAATCTCAATATAATATAGCATTGATATTTGTTGTATGTGTAAAGGCTACTCTCAACAATGTATGTCATGCAAAAAGACCATTCTTGCAAGGTCTAAAATGTGTTTTGAAACAAAACTCTTCAATTATTTGCATCATTTGACAGCCCCATTTTTCCCCTATTCTTTCCTCATTTTTTTAAATTGTGTGTGTGTGTGTTTCAGGTTGGGGTTGTTGGTTGGGGCTTGACCCATTCATTGAGCCAGAGTTTAGAGTCCATCAATGGCAGAGCTTTGAATTCCAAACAGATCAATGGTCAGAAGCCAAGGCCTGAGCCAGTGTTTTTCTCTGGATCAGCTCTTCCTACACACACCTTCTCAGGCTCCAAAGCTGGCCTTTGTAGCAGTTTCTACCCCACTGTCCCTATTAAGCAGCATGCTCTCCTGCACTGTAGCAGCAGTCACAGTGCCAGCATGGGGATTGAAGCAGGCTTGTCAGTGAGTGGTCAGCCCTATTGTTAAGTGCTGCTCTAGCTGCAGGAGCTCAGGACCAGCTCTGTCAGACGTGATTGGGTTCAGAGGTTGTTCCAACTGTCTCTGTGTAGGAGAGAAAGCCTCTCACTTAATGTGGGACTGCTGCTATGTGCAGGCTATGGCTGGTGTGTGTTCTTGGTCAGTGGAAACACAGCTTCAAGAACAGTCTTTGATCTACAGGTGACTAGACCACATGGCCACACATGAGATTTCACACAGTGTGATATGACAGCCTACAGCACTACACTGCGTGACACACACACAGCACGTTTCTGATACTATGCCTTTAACATTGATAAACAGTCGTATGCTAAAGTCGGAACACCCCTTGTTTTGGTGCATATTTTGTTGACAAAATATATTGACGCACAGTCTACAGAGGCAAACTAAAATATAGCATTTTCTGCAAGGTTTAGTGCACAAGTTCTATGTATTTGCTCAGTTTAACATGGAGTGAAAAAATACAACATAAAATGCAAAATGTGCCATAACTTTTGCACAGGCTACATTTTTCCCCCGGTATGTTGCGCATAAAATGTGCAGAAGTGTATTCTCTGGAGAGGATGTGTTAACCTATTTTTACTTAGAAAATAAACAAGACATGAAATGTGACCACCCTATCTTTTGCATACGACTGTATGTAAATGACATCTACTTCGATTGGTGATCTTGTATTGTACCTCATTCCAGAATCAGTCCAGGCTAATATACTCCTTATAAGTTTAACATGAATGGGTGGAGCTAACCTGCTGTAGGTTGAATTGGTGGATATATGTAAATATAATGGCAACATCGTAAAAACAATATATTCAAAATGGGATGTTTTGCAGTTTAATTTCCATAAATGGACTATATGGATGGGGAACCAATGAACATTTTTGCTTAGGTAATTAATAAGCTTACATTGCATTAAAATACACTGCTTTTTTTAAACATATAACATTTTTGATATTTTTTTTATGGTGGTCATCAATTATGAGACATGCTGGATATTAATTTCATTACAACTGCATGGTGATTCCGGTATTTGGAATGCTAGTGTAGAACAAGTTCTGTGTCATATACATTCTCAGACTGATAAGAGAAATTCCTGCACAGCACTGCATGACAGATACTACGCTATCATCCCTACAAGTGGTGCTGTATGTGATGCTGTTAGCTGTTCTAATGTGCTTCTTCTGTGTGTGTGACTATGTGTGTGTGCTGCTATGCTTAACTGTCCGTGCTCAGCAGCTCCTCTGTGCGTTATCAACCTCAGCCCTAATGCTTACTATCGTTTAAATATTCCTTCTCTCTCTCTCTCTCTCTCTCTCTCTCTCTCTCTCTCTCTCTCTCGCTCTCTCTTCTATGAGGACATGGACAGGAGGATTAAGAGTGTAATGCTGGCTAATCCTGCAGGTAGACACCCTGACTTCTCCCAAATCACCACATTCTCCAGTGAGGAAGGCTGGATTGAGTTAAAGAAAGTAAAACAAGAGAGTGGGAGGGAGGGGAAGAAGGGTATATGGGAAGGGGGAAAGAGGGAGAGCGAGAGAGTGCGGGAAAGCCAGTGTGTGCTGAAAATGACAAATGCAAATCTGCATGGCTAGAGGTGGCTTCACCACGTAATGTCATATTTGTCTTGCGGAGCTTTGTGTCCTGCAGCTATGTGCAGAGTGATGGCTGGCATGCATATGGGCTCCAGCACTGATGAGCCCTGGCTCTGTGTAAACACACACGCATACACCACAAAGGAAGGATTGTGCCACCATGAGGCCTAGTAGATGATAGATGTTTCAGATGCAGCAGCCAGTAGGGATTCTATGACTTAATTGTTACCAGTTGAATAGTCATTCAGAACACTAGTCAGCTGTGTGAGTACTTGTTCCAGATGCCTGTAGAAAATATTTTGTTATTAGCTTGCAAGTGGTGGCTGAGTCTATCAGCAGATGCTGTGGTCTCAGGTGTAAGATGTATTGTAGTTTCAGTCACAACTTTCACAGAGAGCCATGACTGTCCATGTTTCCTTGGACTGGTTTTGTCAGTTCAATGGAGAACAGATGTTGATCAAGCATGTTAGCCTACAGTACTTCACTTTATTTAACCCAGGTTTGTTTTTATTTCACATGCCTTGCGGTAAACTTTCTGTGATGGGATATTTTCCATGTCTGCCACATGGCTTTCTTATCATAGCAGTTCTCAAATCCTGCCAGTCCAGCTTACAAGACTCTAGGTGTTTCTCAGTACCAAGAGCATGAAGAACAGACTTCTCGGGAAGACAAGTTACCTTGCAAGAATACACTCACAAGAACATAAGGACAGAGAATGCACAAACAGGAGTTTGAGATGTGCTGAGCACTTGCTGTTGCGCAGTAGCCACCTTCAAGTCCAACTAACTTAAACAGCATTAAGCTACCATGTAGAAGCATATAAATTCAAAATATTACACATGAAATTCAGCTGTGACTATGATGACAACAGGGTCATTTACATTTTCATGAGCCAAGCTTGGATTCAAAATAAATATATATTATTTATTTAATATATATTATATATAATATAATTGCAGAGTGTGTGAAAGTCCGAGTGAAAGTAGGAGGAATGCAAAGGGAAATTCATGTGAGGGAAAGTCATGAGCTGAAGAGCTGATCCAGAGGAGAGCCAGACTGAGGAGAAAGACGAGAGTCTACCTACTATAGTGTTATTTTCAGCTGTGGCTCTTTGCTATGATAGATACCAGATAATTTATCTTTTTACTCTTAATTTTAAGGCATTTAAAATATGAAGGTTCGAAAAGACAGACACATTCACTCACACATTCACACCAAGGGGCAATTTAGCATGTGCAAACGGCCTGACTGTATGTCTTTGGACTGTGGGAGGAAACCGGAGAACCCAGAGGAAACCCACACAGACACGGGGAGAACATGCAAACTCCATGAGGAACAACCCAAATAACATAAATCAACACAATCACAATGTGCAGAAAATAGTTTAAAAACATATAAGAATAAAACATTTTTTTAAATATAACTCTTGATCAGCATTTCTCCAGTCAACTAAAACCTGAATGTGTATGGCCCAATCCCATTTTTTATTTTTACCCCTACCCCTTGTTTTCGAATGTCATCTTACCGCTTGGAACTCCTTGGAGTTACAAGGGGTAGTGGCTGAAATCTTCCCCTATGAAATGGGACAATCCCTTAAACAAAAGGAATATTACTTCATTAACAGGCTACTAGCCGTGCTCTGTAGGCAACCCTGCCAGTCTGCAGTGATAGTAGAGGAGGGTAAAGTTAGCAACCTCACTGCTGGTCTTCATATGCCTTCAAAGATTCAAGAGATTCAAGAGTTTTATTGTCATATGCACAGCAGAAACAGGCAGTTACACTGTACAATGAAATTTTTACTTTGCTGTTCCTCCATTCACCAAATTTAGTCTTAATATAATCTAAGAAAAAATAGAAAATATAAGAATAACACTAAAAAACAATAGTAAAAAGTACAGTTTTATGTGCTAAGTTAAAAGAAAATTAAAGTTACATGTGTGTATGTGGAAATATGTAGAGCAGCGGTTCATAAAGTGCATGTTGCAATTAACAGATGTAAACCGTAGTGTTCTGTGCAAGTAATAGATGTAAACAGTAGTATTCTGACAGCAGCAGTACAGTGTATGTAAGTTGCAGAGGGGGGAGTTGTTAGAGGGGGGACACAACAAGTATTTATTATCGCCCACCCCTAATTTTTTGGTAATGCGATGCTGAAATCAGCTATTGGCCAGCTTATTGTTTGAGACATACAGCATACAAATGGTGATTTTTTAATGCATGTTATGAAGAAAAGGACCATAATACATTGAAACAACCTTAAACTAAGTTAATACAGTGGTTATGATAATTGCCTTACCCCTCCATCTCATAAATTGGGACACCCTTACCGTAGATGTGAATGCACAAAACTGACTGGTAGGGCTAAGTGGCAAGTGGTGAAATAAGATTGGGCCGATGTCTCAGACAACAACACAACTCCATCTTCCAAGTTCATCATCTCTTTGGCCTGGATCCTGCCTCGAAAAATAAGTAATAACGGAGGTAGTCATAAAAAAAATTATTTTACTTTAATGGGCCAGGTGAAGTGTTGTAAACTATAATGGTAAAATACACCTTCCAGCTTGGCTATTTTTAACTTGGCTAAGGGAATTATTGTTACTGTCAATCTAAGTGGGGTCTCATCCTGTCAGATTTGTCAGAACAAACATTCATATTCAGTATTATTTGTACCAAATGAGCAAAGATCTGTAATGTCTGTGGTGTCATCACCTCACTTTTTCCTGAAGTACATTTAAGAGCACTGTTTTCTAAAAGAAAGAGAACATAAATGTACAGCTGTGGGTCAGTATCCTTTGACAGGTGTGATGACGCAGCAGTCAATGCTGGACTTTCTGTTCATTCTCGTCAGCAAGCCACCAGTCAATGCATCCTGACGTCAGGCAAGAGGAAGCAAGAGCACACAAGAATGCATATTGAGAAACGGCCTGTATTTCAGTGCACTATTACACAGCATGCGGTGAAATTGTCTGTGTCTTATATAGTATTTCCACACAGAGTTCTTTGAGCTTTGTGTTTAGCAGGAAGAACTGATTTCTGTTCTCCTGCCTATTAACTGCAGCTTTGACCCCTGCTGATTGTCAAGCAGTGTCCTCAAATAGTTTACTGCTGCCCACAGTGTATTTATTAGCCACTTATTTGACTAGCCAACTTGTACTAGTATAGGCAACACTTAGCCAAACAGAAAAACTGAGACAAATGCATGAGGGGGAGCTGGGCGGAGGGATATACAAAGCGGAGGTGTAGCGAGAGAGGAAAGGATAATAGCGTTAGCGCTAAAAGAAGACAAAGAATGAGGTGAAGAGACTGTTGTGAAAAAAGAATGGAAAAAGGGATTGAGAACGAAGCAGATGGAATTAGAAGCCGTGGTAGAATTGAAAAGGGAAGGAGAGATAGAGAAGAAGAGAGAGGCATGTGCAGGTGTGTGCGTGTGTGCAGTAGAGAGATCAGGGCATTAGCGCTCTGGGCTGGCCGTAGCCATCGATCGCAGGCCGCTCTGCTGATGGGGATGAATCATTCTCCCACTGTCTCATTAAGCACAGCCTGGCCTGCACCCTACACCATTACTCTTCTCTTCTGCTCTCTTCCTCTGCGGCCTGTACACACACGCACACATACACACACACACACACACACACGCACACCTAATTACACACTCTCATACACATGCACACATAAATTCACATATACAGCGAACTACATTCACACATGCTTGGATCTGTACTCCTTTCTTATTTGTTTATTAACTCAGGAGTTTTTACTTTCATTTTGCTATATTGTTCCAATGTATTTCTGTAATTACATATTTATTATATAGTGAGTTACACATTGAATTACCCATTTGCCTTCTGCATCAACAGCTTTAAGTCTCAAAGTTTATTTCAATGTCAATCATGGCAGAAGTTTAAAGAAATAAACAAATAAGGTCTATTCACACAATAAAGCTCAATAACTTTTCATCAAATTCAAGGACAAACACATGGACAAAGTTTGCAATTCTCATTTTCAACACAGTTTCTCCACCTGTTTCAATGGGCTACTCACTCTCAGAAAAAAAGGTACGAAACTGTCACTGGGGCAGTGCCCCTCTTGTCTCTGCAGTGGTATCCTCAGGGGTACGTCTCAGTACCTTTTGTCAGAGAACATAATTGTACCATAATCCATTGAAATTATAGTTTCTAAGTTGTATTGACTCCATGCACCGCGACTCGTTTCCAGGCTTTTTATTCCATTGCTCTGTTTTAAAGTATAAGGTTATGAAATGGTATAAGTACAAAAATTTAAGATCCACAAGTAGACCTTAAAACCACTGTTGTACCTTTGAGGGTACAATTACGTTGCTTGTACCTTGATGAATGATGACATTGGTGAACTAGTGAGGATTTTTCTCTGTTTCTATTGTGTTGCTGCATTCTATGTATTGCTCTTGATGTGACGCTATCAGGTGGTATCACACCTGTGGTATTAAGTTCTTGGATGTTATACTCTATCTCTCGATACTTAGAATAAACAGTGATTAAAAATTGCTTGTACAAACCATGAAATAGTTCCACATGGCCAGCATGTTCACTGCTAATTTATTGCTGATCAAGCTGTTTAAGCACATGAAAGCAAAGGGAACAAATACTTTTTTCTCATTTTGATTACAATTAAAAAGACTTTTTGACACTTTGTAGCAGGCCGATGTAATCTTTAATCTGTTTTGTTTTGGCCTTTTTTCTCTTTCTTGGTAACAAATATTTTAGCACATCTCTACCTGGTATCATCAGTCTTTATGTATTTCTTAACCAAGTGCTATATTGCTAGCAAGTGCTAATAAGCATCACACTGAAATGTGGAGGAACACAGTGTTATGACTGAACCTCACTGAATGAGAGACATTCAAAGGCTAAAGGACTACAGCTCCAGTATTTAGTGTCAGAATGTGATGGCCATTTGTACAGAAGTCACATGACAGTAAAGAGTACATTCAAACACAACGCCAGAAATACACACACACACACACACACACACACACACACACACACACACTATTACTCACTCTGCTTTGGCATGTCACCAGGCATGTTATTTGTGTCTTTTGCACCAGCCCCTCCTGATAATGGCCTGTAAGCACATGCACTGCTGTGTAATTTCCTGCTAAAGGCCTCTCTTAGTCCCAGACGGGTGTTGTGATTTCCAAACACCGCAAATGATACAGCAAGGCGTCCGTGTAATCAGTGGGTCATTGGGGGTTTTTGGGGAGGGGGGATGTAACAGACTGGCAGTCTATGCTGCTGTTGAGACTTTTCCTGCCATTGTCCTACCTTGATCCCTCTCGATGTCCTTCCCGTTCTGTTATTTCTTGCTCTTCCTGGGACCATACACTTTCACAGTTGGCTTACATGGTTGTTATGCATATTTTGTGTCTTTTTGTCCTTTTCGCTGGTGAGAGGGGCTTTTTATTGGCCCTGGAACACCAGACACCACTCTTGGGAGTGGACATGGTCCAGAATAGAGCATGTGCACCAAATGCATTGAGAAATGGGAAAAATCAGCTTTATCAAATTCGTCTATGTAATCTCCAAACAGAAAATAAGATAAAAGGCTTGTCTGTGGTGTACAAGCTATGGAGAGGGGCCCAGTGCAATTTGCCATTCATTCCATCGTCATTGTTATTGAGAGTGCTGGGACCTTCATCACGAGGCACGTTCCATCAAGTCAAGGTTCCTTCACAAAGCCTAACAAGCAGCAGCAGTGAACTTGTTTCATGATAACCCAGATTTAGATGCTCAAGCTTAATTTCTTTTGTGTGTGCGTGAGAAAGTGTAATGTTTATGATGAACAGCCAGCCGCCTGGAACATGAGGAGGAGTCGAGTGGCTTGTTTTTCAAAGAAAAAAAATGAAAGCATGCTACAGAAAATGAATGCAGAAAGTAATGCCTTTATTACAGTAAATCAGCATCACAGCTGCCATTGGCACCATGCTAGTGCTTAGTGGAGTAATAATTGTTTTATGCTCTTCTTATTTATGTAGTATGCTTAATTTCCTCCACTGAAAAAAGATATTTTTCATGGGATTGATGCCACACAAGAAAAAAGTGACTCAAAAAGACCTGGAGGGTTACATGTCCATCAGAATCCTGTCCCTGATTGGTCAGAAGATGTCATGCCATGGTGATATCATGCCATGGTGTTGTAGCCTGGTAAAGTGGTCTGTGTCTGTTGTGTCTGTTTGTGAGACAGGACCCTGATATGTTTCAGAAAAGTTGCCCTAAGCTTCTGAAAAAAAGTGAAGGAATGTTATGCCAACAAAAGAATTGGGGCTCCTTTGACCCTGGCTTCACTCATCTTTCCACTATTAAATTAAATAGGGAAGCTTTTTTATGTGCAATGTTCTGTCAGATTCCTCATTCTAAACATATGAAAGAGTTGCACCAGCATTAAAGCTGCCTTGCTTCAAGAGGGCTTTCAGAAGCACTTCACTTTGAACTAACGGCTTTGATACACACTTGAACATGCTGAAGGTTCATGGAAATTGGCAAACGGAGGTGGCGTGTTAAGGCAAAGAGTGTGAAACACGGGGGCCGCAATGTGCTTCTCTGGACCAAACTTGACTCCTTTATTCACGTTTTGTGTTACCCATGTGACATGGAATCCTACACACCACTCATATGCTGTGTCTCCAGATAGCATTCAGTTGCCACAGAGGGGGGGTGATAAACAAGTTTATATTTTCGGCAGACCTGATGGCTTGCTTCAGTGCCATTAGCTATACTAATTAGAAACCTTCACAACCAGGCCAAAAGCCTGGTAAAGCCTCAAAATGAATCAGTCTAAGGCTGGAGATCCATTTGTACCTTCAGTATTCTGCTGCCATGCCAACCAGCCCCCAGTGATTGAAGCATGACCCATGTTGCACCGTGTCATTACTGCGTTCATGTGTGTATTTGTGCATATGTGTGTCTAAAGAATGGAGGAGGTTGTAACGGTGAGAGCTGAAGAGGTGGTGTGGACAAGAACCATAGTGGAAGGTTTATCTCAGTGGGGTTTCACTGTGTAGAAAAGGTTTGTATGTATGTTGACGTAAGACAAGAAGCATTTAGATGGAGACGATTAAGGGCAGCTTGACAGAAGGAACCCAGTTGTGCCCCCTTCCACTCCTACTCACATGCACAAACACACACTTGCTGCTCTTCTCCCTCATGCTGTGCATAGAATAGGCACAGGATGAGGGAACCCTCCCCATCCTCATTCAAGAGCAGCTCTCCCCAGGGAAGCCTGAGATAGCATCGCTCTAATCCTTGATTAGATCAGATGGGAGGAATTGTTTATCTGACACACACACATTCATTGTTGAGGGGTCTAATCTAAGTTTAATATTGTCTGGTTGGTGGGGAACTTTTCATGCTTTGTAAGGGCTAAAATGAAGTACTTAGTTAAGGGGAATCTGAATATCTGAATGTGTGTGAGTGTCTGTCTGTGTATGGGGTCTGAGGGAGAGTGAGAAGACGCAATCTCCTAGGCCGGCTCAGTAAAGGGAATTTCCACCTTTTTTGCATAATGAAATGATCTCTTGTTCACAGTGGCATTGAAAGGAACCGGACATCTGAAGAGTTTAATATCTCTAACAATTTCCTCACAGAATATTTTTATTTGAAATAGTTGTGAAAATGCTGCCTGATGCGTGATGTTGAGGTTTTGGTTTTTGAAATGCATTCATTGTGGAGGGGTACGTGCATACATTGTAAGGCACAATGAAGTCCAGAGAATATTTTTTAAGTTCAGATTTAGGACTGTTTTATTGTTAGCAGTGTTACATTTAAATCACAGAAGATGCATGTAAGGCTACAGGGGTTTTAGAACCCCTGGTTCACATCACCCCCACAATAAAGACTGAATCAGTAAGTTTCACGTTAAAACACTCGGAAATACTGAGTGCATTAATGGAACAATTGAGCCAAAGATGTAAATATTGGTGTATAAAGTGAATGATGCTGAATCCGTGCCAGTAAACCCCTTTCACTTTTCCATTCTGCAGTTTCTGTCAGTTTGCAAAAGTAGGCAGCTATGTTTCCAGTTTAACCAGAGCAAATGCTGCAATAAACCCTTAAGGCTTAAAAGCTTTGAAGAGTTTCTTAAAGTAAATCGTGGTTCATCTCTGCAACTGGTTATGTGAAGAAAACTGAGCCTCATCTCTGCTCCACAACTTGGAGTATCATATGAAGTGGAAAATGATCTAAAGATTAAGTCCTACACGGTAATATCAATGAACAGATTGAACTCTCTTAACAGGAGTAGTAGTAGTTGTCAGATGTGCAAACGATGATCTCGTTATATTAGCTCCAACAGGTGACAACAGACATGAACATTGCAGTTTACTTTCAAATCTAGATCTTCTAGTCTTCAAAAATCCTGGATTCATTGTATGTTATGTATGTAAGGCATGTCAGATTATCTTTGCAGTTGTAGGACTGTGGGCAGCAGTAATGTGCTATGATGCACATTACATTAGGCTAATTGCCGGTTACTCTTTTCATTGTTTACTATGTTAGCATACTTAGTTGAACTATTCCTTTGATCCACTGAACCCCAGGCTTATTATTTAGTAACTACCATGAATTGTACAGAACTGTGAAATTAGCATGTAAATTATGTAGATGTAGTAGCAAGAAACTGAAGTGTTGATCCACAAATAAAATTGGCTTTTGGGTTTCAAAGATTTAGGGCCAGTACTAGGGGCACTACTTCATGCCACAGATGATGTGAGCCAATCCAATAACAAAGCATTAGCCATGTTTTTCTCTACAAGTTTCCTCTGCTTCACCTATGACAGTAGAAGGTGCTGAGGCTCAGCGTAAATCTGAATGAAGCTGTAGGATCAGGTAGAGTGCACAGGCTTAGAGCTTCCTCTGTAGTCATTATCAAGTCTGTTTGAAGTGCTTGCTCACGGATGTCTTGGGGAAGCAGAGTGTTTGGTATGAAATCTCTTTGGCATTATCACAGAGAGAACGTTACTATTGCACTCAGCTTACACATCCATATGTTTAGTCAGATGCATTCACCTATTGGAGTTGGTATTGCTTAGTTTTTTCAATTCTGATATAAATCCTTACCCTTACAGAAAAGCCATGTGGATTTCACTTGTGAATAAAGCAAATGTGATTTTGCACACTTCACATTAAAATGTGTTATCACAAGAAAATGTATGAGAAGGAATATGAGATCACATGTGATATCATGTTCACGCATTAAAGTAACGTTATACCTTTTTGCTATACAATTTTGTTCATGCTGCCTTAGGGTTCAGGAAAGTGAGAATGACGCACTTAATATTGCTTCAAACTTTGAAACCCTGTGTAGGTCCTGACAGGATGTAGTGAGGAGAATATAATGAGAATGAAGCTGTACATTCCGGATGAGTAAGTTTCATGGAACTCAGAACTCTCCAGGAACTCCAGCTGGGCTTGTGGAGAGAGGCTATGGTGCAGGTCAGCGGGCAGAGACTTTCTTTCTTTTGTTATCTTAAAAACGAGTAAGCCTGGAGTCTGCCGGGACTGAATATGGAGAGAAAGCGAGAGAAGGACTGAACAGAGATCCAGAGAAGACATGCTTACCGCAAGCGCATCGTGCTGATGCCCTCTACGTGAATAGAGGAAGATGAAAGAGCTTTTGCTCACCTCTGCTTCTCAGTTGCTTTTCTCCTCCTTTCCCCATTTCAGGCACTGCTAAGCTGCTTAACGTGGAGCGACCGGCACAAATCAGATTTCAGCAAGTTTACTCTCTGTCACCATTCCCTTCTCTCCATCACAGACCATGTTTTGATGCATGTAGGAGGCATGGATGAAGGGTGCGAGGTAAAGGTCAGCATTCAAGTCTTATTTCCCAACAATGACTTGCGTCTTCTCTGTGTCTTTCAAACCCTCAAGTTCATTCCTTATTCCAGCGACGTTCCTCTTTTCTCACATTGTTTACTGGGGTTGCGAAAGAGATCTTGTTACCTTCGTCGGCCTGCCAATCAGAGGTAGGAATTTTGTTTAGCCATTTCTTTCCCTCCCAGCAGTACTCAAGGTGTTTTCAGCTCACCTGAAGGTGTTATGAAGAGCAACATGAAGGCAAGCGTAATTGGAATTCTCTGCAGAGCAACAAGAAAACGGACGTGACCAGATCAGAGGAGGTGGTTGCTTTGTTAGAAATTTCAGAGAGCCTATTGCAAGGAGATTGATAACAGATGCATATAAAGAAGTCTCCCTGGCAAAGTCAACCCCTTATAGAACAGAGCAATTTGGTTACACAATCTATTTAAGAACAGAGTTCTATTTCCTTAGTATTAAAGCAGTGGCACAATCAATGTGTGAGGAATTTAGAGAAATGAGCCCACAGTTTTGAGGTTTTTCAAACTGGTCACACCCAGAATGACAGAAAATAAATAAAGAAAAGACCTAAATAAGTGCATAAATAAATATATAAACTCAGCAGCAGATGTATCAAAGGCTGTTTTTTTTCTTTTCTGTATGTGTGTAGTATATGAGAAGTGGCTCATTTGAAAGTGTTTGATTTCTTGCCTCCATCTGGGTCAGCGACGAGGCAGGAGTAAGACAGACGAACAGGGCGGCCCAGGCACTGTGGAAATAGAATATTGATCTAAGGCCAGCACTAAACTGTTCTGACAGCAGCTCCCCTGTTTGTTTTACCACATTCAGTCCATGGACCAGCGGCCCTTTGGCATGAGCCAAGGGGAAACCTAGCCCTCCCATGAGACGCGGGCCGCACCGGAGGTCTTTGAATCCTGGCTGTGGACTCATGTGCCACACTAGGTGGAGGCGGATATATAGCATGGCATCAACTTATGCTGCTGTTAACATTGTGGCAAAGACTTATGCTGAAGACAAGCATTCATGTTATAAAAAGTGGTGTTCAGAGAGTATACTGTACTGTTCTAGCAAAAAGATTATGCAAGGCTAAAAGACATGGGTATTAAAGCATCCTGCTGGAGTTCTACTTGCCTGCAGAGTTTAGTTTCATCCTAATCTTACAATTCTGGCTCCAAAGTTCAGATGCTCATGCAAACCTTGATTAGCTGGAGTAGGTGTGTTATATTAGACCTGGAAATAACTCTGCAGGTTAGTAGATCTTGAAGAAAAGGTTTGGGCACCCCCTGCTATAGAATTTGATGGGCTTTGGTACCCTACTCACTACTCTAGTTGAATGTCAGTGGTAATTACAGGCAGGCACTGGAGGAGAGCTTTTGCTGATTGGAGAGTTTGGGCTAATCACAGTGGTGACTGCGGAGACGGAAGGATCCAGCAGCAGGCCCTCACTGACTCCCATTACTGCCTCAGTAGCTCTGATGAGAGAATGCTGAGCAGAGAGGGAGATCAAGGTTTTTACTTCATCCTCCATGATCCCCACGTCACCACTACCTCATTAGGAGCTATATGAGGAGTTTGTAGAAAGCTCATTTGCAGAAAGAGATGAGAAGCAGTTGTAGATCTCACAAAGCTGGAAAATCTATAGTAATTGACCTATTCATGCTCCACCTACAAATGAGTATTTGGGGGAAATTCTATCTATTAGATTCTATCATGCATTCAGCACTGCCCATTAATGGATTAATTACAAGCAACGTAGGTTGACGTTAGAACTATTCAAGCCAGAAAACAAGCCTTTTTTTGTGGCTTTCGCTCCAGGCTGTCCTGGTTTTTCCGATAGCGGATGCGGAACATTCTTTTACGTCGCTTTTCCTCTTTTCCAACTCCCCAAGCTCTTCATTCTTCTCTTGCTCTCTTTCCTTTCCTCCATCGCTCCCTCTCCGTTTATTCTTCTTTCCTGGTGTGCATTTTCAGCGCTGTCTTGTTTTAGAGCTTTTAGAGGTACTCAAGAGGGCTGGAGTTCTCTCCACCACTGGTTTTGCTTTAGAGCTACAGACTCTCTCTTCTGGGACACATACACACAGACATACACCCACTCATCTCTTCACCTGTCTATCTCTGCTCTGTACCCTTCTAATCCAAGGTCACACGCAAAAGCCTCTCTCAGACACAAGCAAAAGATTTGGCCTGGTCCCGTTGTCACATCTGATCAGCAATGTGTTTTCATCATTCTGATGCCTTGGGTCATGAGTAGAGTGTGCAGGCTTCAGTCTCAATTCAAAATGCATCAGACATTTACATCGGGAGGAAGCACTGGTATCACAGCTGCGAATGTTCTGCGTAAGCAGTGAATTATTGATGAATCGGCTTTTTTCCTTCTTTTTTTCTGCACAGCACTTTCTATCTGCTGAAGATCCTCTCGCCCTCTGGTTCTCTTCCTTTCTGATGCTGCTGTCTCTTAGTATATATATATATATATATATATATATATATATATATATATATATATATATATATATATATATGAATGTGCCGTAATTTGTAATAAATACAAATCTAAAAAGTATGGAGTGTATTTATATATTGTATTCAGCCCCCTGAATACAATCCAGTGTTACCAATTGCCTTCAGAAGTCACCTAATTAGTAATTAGAGTACACCTGTGTGTAATTTCTTCACAGTATAACTAGAGCTGTTCTGTGAAGGCCTCAGAGGTTTGAACGTTAGTGATCAAACAGCATCATGAAAACCAAGGAACACACCAGACAGATCAGGGATAAAGTTGTGGAGAAGTGTAACGTAGGGTTAGGTTATAAAAAAAAAAACCCAAGTTATCCATCACGTTTAAACTGTGGGAGTATGGCACAACTGCAAACCTACGAAGACATGGCCCAGACAAGGAGAGCGCTAATTAGAGAAGCAGCTAAGAGGCCCATGGTCACTCTGGAGTAGCTGCAGAGATCCACAGCTCAGTTGGGAGAATCTGTCCACAGGACAACTATTAGTCATGTACTTCACAAATCTGGCTTTTATAGACAAGTGGCTAGAAGAAAACCATTTTTGAAAGTAAACCATAAGAAGTCCCGTTTGCAGTTCCACACAGCAAACATGTGGAAGGAGGTGCTCTGCTCAGATGAGACCAAAGTTGACAAAACTTTCTGGCCTAAATGCAAAGTGCTGAGGAGGAAAACTAACACCGCACATCACCCTGAACACACCATCCCCACCGTGAAACATGGTGGTGGCAGTATCATGCTGTGGGGATGTTATTCTTCAGCAGGGACAGGGAAGCTGGTCAGAGTTGATGGGAAGATGGATGGAGCTAAATGCAGGGCAGTCCTGGAGGAAAACCTGTTAGAGGCTGCAAAAGACTTGAGACTGGATGGAGGCTCACCTTTCAGCAGGACAACCACCCTAAACATACAGCCAGAACTACAAAAAGTAGTGGGCAAAAACTTTAGCCTCTAGATGTGCAAAGCTGGTAGAGACATACCCCAAATACTTTGTAAGACAGCTGTAATTGCAGTGAAAGTTGGTCCTCCACAGCATTTACTCAGGGGGGCTGAATACAAATGCACGCCACACTTTCCAGATTCTTGTTGGTAAAACATTTTGAAAACTATGAATAATTTTCTTTTTACTTCACAAGTACTTGCTACTTTGTGCTGGTCTATCACATGAAATCCAAATAAAATACATGTTTAATTAAAATGTAGAAAAGTTCAAAAGGTATATATATATATACTAGCATGCATGTACAAGGAGATTCACTCGAAAGAAGCACTGAATATTCTGTTGTAAATCTAAAGCAAAAAATACGCTTTGATGTTGGAAGTGATCTACGTTTTCTGCCAGACACATGAAGGGGTATGGGGGTATGCACGGCTGTCTGGCACCGTCCTCATCATTCCTGACGCAAGGACATCCTGGCTTGTTCGAAGCTCCATATATGTAAACTTATACAAGTATATGTATACATATAGGTCATATGTAATGTCATGGATAATGCTTCTGCCCCTCCACACATGGGGTTGGATTCCACATTTCACCAATAAGAGTCCTTATTGCCTGTCTCTGTATAATTAAACATGCTTAAATATGATAATATGATTAAAATTGTAAGACCATTTGGATAAGAGTGTCTGCCAAATGCAAAAATGTACATGTAAATGGATGCCATACATATGCCCAGATATGACTACTGACAATAAATAAGGGGCATGAGGTGTAAGGGATTACGAGGTAGAACTTTTCCTAGCAAATGGAAAGGCAGCGAAATTCATGAGGCGATACAAGGAGGATGCAAGACTTCTTAAGTCTCGCAGGTCTCCTTTTTCTGAAAATGAAGATAATTTTATTAGGCCAGTGGCTAGTTCCTAGCCTGGTCATGGAAGCCACCTCATAATAATCCCTTACTCCTTATGCTCTTCATTTATTGTCAGTAGTCATGTCTGGTTGTATGTATGGCATGCATTTACATGTACATTTTTGCATTTGGCAGACATATACATTCATATCCTTTAATATCCATATCCAGTCTTACAGTTTTAATCATGTGATCATGTTTAATCATGTTTAATTATACAGAGGCAGGCAGATGTCCTAAGGACTCTTATTGGTGTAATGTGGAATCCAACCCCAACCTTCTATGTGGAGGGGAAGAAGCTTTATCCATGACATTACACCAACCATATGACCTATAGGATCTATATTTTCTAGCACAGTTTGATGATCTCCCTGCTCAAACACTCCTCATTCTACTCATCTGTCAGGTACAGCAGCTGTGTTTAAGCAAGAAATTCACCAAGTTGTGCCTGACACTGGCCTTCCAGAACCAGAATTGGTTTACTCAATTAAGAGAGTTCCTGGTATATAGAATCTCAGTTCATCTCTTTAGATGATTAGATGATCACATTACAAGCCTTATTGCTTAGTTTTGATTTTTTTTGCTCAGAGCTGATCTGTCTGCCTTGATGGTTACATAGATGATCGTCTATGTAAGTGACCCGTATCTGTTTTCTAGTGTTAACACACATCTTAATTATTATCATCACATGAACTATCTATGGTAATATGGCAATGAATCTGATATAAATCATATATCTAGGGCCACTCATTTAAAAACCTCAGAAAAATGTCAACCTGCTAATGAGTTTCAAGTTTATTTGTCATTTGCACAACATGTTAGGACATTTATGCATTGAAATGCTTGTGGTGAGGCTCAGGTAATCACTCTACAGAAAGTAAATAAGTAAAGTAAAATATAAAAAAACAAACTGGAATATATTAAATATACAAATATATAGAGAGAGAAATATACAAAATGTAGAGAAATAAACACAAAATATAGAGACAATATACATTTTAAAGTGACTCAGTGTTATTGTTATTTGAAGTGACTTAGTTTTAAAGTGTTATCGTCCATAGCAGAGATGATACAATAATAATAATAATAATAATAATGCTGACAAAGTGACTGAGTGAAATGGTAGTTGGGGAAAGACCCACAGCTTCAAGGCTTGTTCAGAAGCCTGACAGCCTGTGGGTAGAAACTGTTCAGTAACCTGGTTGTTCTAGCCTGAACCAAACTTCATGAGCCTACACAGGAAGAAGAGACGCTGATGGGCAGATCTCACAATGGTGTTAGCGTGCAGGGACCAGGTGAGGTCATCAGTGAGGTGTACACCGAGAAACTTCACACTGCTGACTCTCTCCACTTCGGTTCCGTTGATAAATAGGGGAGAGTGACCACCCCTCTGCAGCATCCTGTAGTCTACGATCATGTCCTTTGTTTTACTGATGTTGAGACAGAGATTGTTGTCATGGCACCACTCTGACAGAGCGCTGGCCTCGTCTCTCTAGGCTGTTTCATCTCCGTTAGTGATGAGGCCTAGGATGGTGGTGTCATTAGCAAACTTGAAGATAATGTTAGACGTGTGTTTTGCTACACAGTCATGTGTATATAGTGAGTACAGGAGGGGGCTGAGCACACATCCCTGGGAGCCCCTGTGCTCAGAGTCAGTGTGGAAGAGAAGCTGTTCCCAACTTGCAGCTCCTCGCCAGGAAGTCCAGTATCCAGTTGCAGAGAGTTTGGAGGAATGATTTTGGCAGGGATGATTGTGATGAATGCTGAGCTGTAATCTATGAACAGCATTCTTACATATGTGTTCTTTCTCATCAGGTGTATGAAAGCAGTGTGTATTGCTAGTGCAACGGTGTCATCTGTGGTTCTGTTGGAGCAGTATGCAATTGGTGAGGGTCCATGTTAGCTGTAAGTGTTAAGCAGATGTGAGATTTGACCAACCACTCGAAGCACTTCATGACTGTAGATGTCAGTGCAACAGGGCAGTAGTCATTCAGGCAGGTGACAGATGATTTCTTGTGGACTGGAACAATTCTGGTTTCCTTAAAACACTTGTGGATCACAGACAGTCTTAAGGAGAGGTTAAAGACATCAATGAAAACCTGATTGGCACATGCTTTAAGTACATGGCTGTGGATGCCGTCGGGACCGGGTGCCTTGCATGGGTTAGCTGTCCTGAGGGATCTTACCACCTCACACAGGGGAATGGCTAGAGCGCAGCTCTCCTCTTCTACTGGGAGGTGAGGTGTGAGTTGCCTCAAAACGAGCATAATGAGCATTGAGTTCGTCTGCAAGTGAGGAGGAAGAGCCCCTATCACAGATTACACCTTGTCTGTAGTCAGTGATGGGGCACAGGCCGCTCCACATACATCTGAGATCAGAGCCAAGATAGTTGGATTCCACTCTATCCCTGTAGCTCCTTTTGGCCAGCTTGATGGTCCTCTGAAGGTCAGAGGACCAGGTCACCAGAGTTGTAGGCAGCAGCCCAAGCTTTTAGTTTGGCTTGAACCTCAACATTGATCCAGGGTTTCTGGTTGGGAAATGATCTGACATTGATTTTTGGTACAATGTCTTCAGTGCGTTTATTGATATAGCTTGTGATGGAGTCAGCATATTCATTGATGTCTGTGCCAGCCACATCACTGAACATCTTCCAGTCTGTGGATTCAAAGCAGTCCTGAAGTGTGAAGATGGCCTCATCACTCCATTGATAGACTGATCTGAGAACTGGTTTTGACTAAGTCTTTGTTTGTATGCGGGCAGGAGAAGAAAAGAGGTGTGATCAGCTTTGCCCGAAGGCAGAACAGAGGGGGATGTTTGTAACTGTCCTTGATTCTGGTGTAGCAGTGACCAAGAGTCTGTTCTCCTCGGGTGGGAAATTTAATGTGCTGGTAGTATTTCGGCAGAACCTTCTTCAAGTTTGCCCTGTTAAAATCCCCAACCACAATCAAAACAGCCTCAGGGTGAACTTTCTCAAGTCCCTTAATGGTCTCGTACAAAACTTTCAATGCATGTGACTTATCTGCCTAAGGTGGGATGTAGACTGTAGTGAGAGTGACTGACCTAAAGTCCCTAGGCAAAAAACAGGGTCGCACCTTGACTGTTATGTGTTCAATGTCTGGCAAGTGCAGTGACTGGCAAGAACTGCTACATCTGTTCCCCATCAAGAGTTCACCATAACACATACTCTGCCATCTCTGCCCTTACCAGAGTCCAGAGTTCTATCCTGGTGGTAGATGGTGAAGCCGGCTGGTGTGATGCTGTTGTTTGGTGTTGGCATGGAGAGCCACGTCTCTGTGAACACTAAAACGCAGCAGCTCTCAGTGTTCAGCTGAAGCCTCATCCTTGCATTCAGCTCGTATTTTGTCCTCCAGCAACTGAACATTTGCAAACAGAATACTTGGAAGTGGAGGGTTGAAGCACCTTATCCTTGTACAGCATAGTATTTGGCCCCTCTTGCACTTCCTCCTACTCCGCCGGCGCGGGCGTGTTGGTAAACAAAAAGGCAGAGAAGTCACGAAGGGGCAGCTGTGCGCGTCCAAGTGTGTGTTTGTCTTTCAAGTCCGTCTTGAGCAATGATCAGATGTTCAAAAGAGTTTGTCGATCATACTGAATGATCCCAAAAGTGGAATGTGCAAAAACACAAAGAAACAGCACAATAAAACAAAAAAACCTGCAGTTTACCTGGAGCGGTCACCAGTGCGACCATTCTACGGCGCACCAGAACCGGAAGTTTTTTAATGGGAACATACCCTTAGTTCCTTTTTGTGGTCTATTCTAGTTTCTAGAAAGGGCTGGTTTTGTATTCTTAATGGATTTGCCCATGACAATGTCTATCTGTACCTGACCTTCCATCCGTCTCCTTCCAGGACTTATTTGTTATAATCATCCAGATGTTTCATTGAGTGGTAGCTGCTAGGTGTTCTACTGGGCCCTAGGCTGACCCCTCTCTCCCAACACTGTGTGTCCTGGACCTTCCCTAGCCAGCACCACCTGCATGGCCTCATTCTGTGGCCCAGTGCTGAGATATTGCTTTATTCTGGTGGATCAGCAGAACGAAAACCAAAATGAGAAACACCTCGGAAGCATCACCGGAGGCTAAATGCGTTATTATGTCAGATTTACAAATTCCTCTCTCTGGAGTATAAAACTGACCTACATAACTACGGACCATAAAAACACACACACACAAATGGCCCAGTTCTGCTCATTCTGGCTTGCCTCTTCCTTTCTTTTTTTTCTTTCATTCCTTTGTGTGTTTCACTTTTCTCCCATCGCCAGCGGTCTAGTGAATAATGAGTGCATCTCAGCCAGAGTGGTAGGGCTGAGGAGGGGTGATACACATTGATCCGATACAGCCTGTAATGGAGTAAACATCTTATGCATAGACAGATCCCCCTGTGGCCCAGTGTGCAAGTGGTATGCTCACATCTCACATTTCTTCTCATAGTGATTAATAATGGAGGGCTTCCTTGGAAGAGAAAGAGATGTTTGGAGTGTCAGTCCTTGCCGTCTCCTTCCATCTGCATCTCACTCCATCTTTTATATACATCACTTTCATATGTAGATCTCCATGGAACAAGGACAAACAAGAAGCTGGAGTCATGATATCATTGGCTCTGTCCATTTTCCTCCCTCTCACCTCCTATTTTGCAAGAGTAGCCTCCATGGGCTTATACTTCAAATCAATCACTTCAGGTTCTTGGCTAAAGCAATGGCTTAACAAGAAATTGACCTTTATTTCACTTCCAAGTGGGTAGCAACCCACTGTGAGGGCCATAAAATGAAAAATCAGATATTGAATTAACATCTAAAACAGAGCATGCTCCTTATGTGCAAACTTCCAACTCATACACCATCCTTTTGCCGCAGATCACAGCTATAGAGAAAATGCTTTCATCAGTGGTACCAAACATTATGGACAGTGCTGGGGATTTTCCACAAAGGCGCTTTTGAACAAGTGGCCGCCAAGACAAAATTCTGAGATAAGGTAGGAGGATGGAGTGATTAGGATGGAAGAGAGAATCGGTGATGTGTTTCTGATCTCAGATTAGGTGGTTTCTCCATCATGGGCTATATGGATGTCAGTGTGACCTTTTTCCTGCCCTTTCTTGTCCAGGGAGATGGATCAAAGTTGATGGCCACATATGAATATGGCAAATATTGATCTCCTCAGTTCATCTGCGCATGAATGAGAAAAAAAGAGAAGGACAGAGATAGTGAGTAAAAGAGAGAGGGAAGGAGAGTGCTAGAAGCATTTAATGTTTCATGGCAAACCAACAGGAATGTGTTGCACAGTTGAAAGTGTTACTGTGACAGCATTATTCCCCAAGAGGGTGTTGCTCTGTAGGAGTCCAACAGCTATAATGGGGAAGCGTTGGCCTCCATGGGTGAGAACGTGGCCTAGAATTTAGAACACACTCCATTATTTAGCAGGCTTTGAACATGGTGACCTTGAGATAAAAATCCATCCAAGGGGAATGCATCTGAGGACTTCACTGAGCTCTATCTACATCAAACAACGGAGGCGCCATCAAGCATTCCCCTCAGGCCAAGCCATTCGCATGTTTCTCTCTCTTGCTGCCTCTCGCTCCCACTCACTCATTTATTAACTTCGTTTACATGACCTTGCTTATAGGCGATGTCATTGTTTTGTGCGCTTTCTGTCTCTGATATGTGGTTTTCAGGCACTGAATGCAAATGTCCCATCAGTAGCTCAGTAATCACTATTAATCACAATTAGCCTGGCTGGACAGAAAGAAGTCTCTCTCTCGCTCTCGCTCTCCTTCTCTGTCTCCCCTTTCAGATGAATAGATAGTGTCAATGTTCAGAGGCAACAGCCAGGCTGCTTACATATTGCTCTGAACCTTCATTAAGGTCACTGACTCACTAAGCTAAAGCTAAATTCAAGCTCAGTCATCTGCATAATAAGAGGAATGTTAGCTTTGTAGCATTTCAAGCAGCCACATATAGTACATTATTAGCTAGTATGTGGCTAATAATTGTCTTTATTATTAAGAAAAAAAATTCTGCACAAATCTCTTGGAATGTGGTCTTTATGGGCTCTTTTGTTCTCTGGCATTTGATTCTTTTTACCTCAACATTCTTCATGTTTAATTTATCAGCAGTTAAAAAGTAAGTTGCATATATTTGGATCCACAGAGAGTGATATTCCTGTCATGTCAGTCTGTATCTCTCATCTCCTTCTCCGTCTCTCTCTTTCTGTTTCCCTCTATCACTCTCAACCAGTTTCCATCCCTCCCCTAGAAAACACAGAATAATTGCATTCTCTCTAATAGAGCGGGTAATGTTGACAGTACATAAATCCTGCCACAGAAATAGCATGTCATTTATCATCTGATTTGGCCTCTTTGTTTTGGCTCGGCTGCCGCTCTCTCCTCTCTTTGTCCCCGGTGCCGAGCGCTTTATCTGCCTGTGCTGGGCCGATGGCTGTGGCTGGATCTGTCTGTGTGTGTGTGTGTGTGTGTGTGTGTGTGTGTATGTGTGTGTGTGTGGTTGGATCTGTGCTTGGGTGTGGGGGTGTGTATGTGTGATATCTCCCAGCACCCAGGATCTAAATACAACAACATACTCTGGTGTACTCAGGCCAGTCACCTCCACCTTCTGCCGAGCTCTCTCTCTTACGTTCTCTCTCTCCTTTTCTCTTTCACTCTTTCTTTCTTCCTGTCTATCGCTTTCTTTCTCCTCTCTCTCTCCCTCTTTCTCCTTCTCTTTCTTTTGGTTCTTATCCATCTCTCTCTTTCACTCCCCCTCTGCCCCCCCATTTCTTTCTCTGTCTGTTTCTGTCTTCTTCACTTTGATCTTACATGTCTCATCTGACAGTGATCTCGACCAAATATCTACAGATCCACAGCTCATCTGTTCCCTTCTGTCCAGTCTCTGCTTTTCTCTGCGTATCTCAGCTGACATACAGAGATGATGAAGCTTCTGTCTTGAGCTTGACATTGCAATTGTGAGTAAGCATTTAATGACAGTAATTATCACACAGGGCGCAGTCTTCTTTTTTGGGCCTATGAGATCTTAGTTACACTACTGGACAAGGCCATCTGAGTGGACAGTGGCAGCAGATGAGCATGCGTCATTGGTCCTGTTGGGTTTGGCCAAATATATTACAGCCTCCAACTGTGGCCAGCTGTTTATCTCAATACAATATGGCTTCCCTATCTCAGCTCACCTTCAGCTGTAGCAGGTGCAGCAGATGTCAGCTGGACATACCAACCCAAAGGCATACCACAAGCTGTCCGTCCATCATATAGACAGAAAGTAGGACAGTTTATTTTACCTACATTTAAGAGAGATTGCTATACAAGAAAGGGACAGTGAGCATTTATTTTGTTGCTTTGGCAATCCATGTAATTATGACCGTTTACACAGCCAGGATAATGCTGTCCATGCAAATCATAGTCCTTTTAATCTTAAATCTCTAGAGAGTAAAAGGAAGAGAAAGAACAATAAGGCTGGAAAGAGTGAGAGAGAGAAAGGGAGAGTGAGAGAGAGAGAAAGACAGAGTGAGGACAAGGTTAGTGAGGCAGATCCAGTGTGCTGTGGCTTTGTGAAGGAGAGCAAGAGGATGTGAGAGGGAAAGACAAATAGAGGGAGAAAGAGAGATAGAGCAAGGAAGAGAGAAGGGAAAAAAAAGGCGAGTTGACACTGATTCCCCTGCTAGCTCCCTCTGTGAATAGCAAGCACTCTCTCAATTATTCATTAGGCAGCCATGGAGTCGAGCATCCATAAAGGAGCCCTTATTGTTGGCATTAGCACTAGGATAGTCCCAGTACACACACTACATGGTACCCGTCCCTCAGCATTATATTAGTGCATCTCTGCCAGTGAGAGAAAAGGTGTAAGTGCTTGTGTGTATGCAAGTGTTTCGATTAATGTTTCGATCAGTCAATCATTCAATCATTTGAATCATTAAGACTCTCTTCTCTGTACACAGTGACTGTTGCTGTTACCGTAGTGAATGTGTCTATCGATTTTTCACTTTCTTCTCCTCTTGGGTCCTCAAGGGTTAATTGCTTCACATTTGTTTTCAGCGGGTCCTCAATCAATGCTCGTCAAGGACAGCCAGCATCAATCTTTTTCAGACATTTTTTCAAGCCTGGCTTTGACACCCCAGCCTTAATCAATCAGAGAGCTGCTTGCCAAAGCCCTGGAGTCTATACAGCCCTCTCAGCAGGGTCACTACTACCGTGTATGCAGAACGTGCAAGGCATGTGGGCACAGAGGCCTTTGGGGTGCCCCAAATGCCCTGTAGAGTTCAATAAACTCAATAAAATATAGCACGTACATTAATAGCATTCTATGTGTGGGTTCACCAGTGTACCAAGAAGTTTGTTTCATTTATTTATTTATTTATTTTTCTTTCTTTCTACCCTTTATTAAGTTTCCTTCAAGACACCTGAAGCCAGCCATTATGGTAATGCCAAACTTCACTGGGCAGTTCAGCATACTTTGAAGTGACTGCTTTGAAGTGAACATTGCCAAAAATCGCAATGTCATGAATGTTTATATTTGATACAAAATGTTCAGTTTAACTGCTGTGCTGCCGTTCAGGACTGTGTTGTTGTTGCTAATAAAAACTTGTCAAGTGGAAACAACTAATTTATCACCATGCACTGAGCTCCTTGCTAATCTAAACTATGCAACAAAAAAACTCACCCAATCCTAACAGTTTGGCTTATCACACATATACAACATATTTACAGTATCTGCATTTGCAGTAAACAGTCTATAAGCATAAATTGTAGTGGCAAGAAAAAGAAAAGAAAAGAGAGAGAGATCATACAGATAATAAGCAAGGAAACCACTACTGGGATTGATCTCTTGTTAGAAAAAAGTAAAAATTGAAATTTTAATTAGAAACAACAGGTAGCTTGCTAGCACAGTCAGCTAAAGTAGATGATCTTGTAAGTGCAAAGTGTGCAATGTAGCTAGCTAAGCAGTAAAACAGAACATACTTCATTTGTGAGTCAAAATTACTAGATTTATTTAAAAAAATAGTTATTTCATACACGCTGACAAACAGGTAGATGTGCCTGTGCACACACACAGCTCTCACACACAGAAGAGTCTCTCTCCTGTTCTGCCCTCCTCAGCAGTGCGCTAAAGCTCCTGGGCATTTTACACAGATTAAAGAGTAAGTATGCGCAGGTGCGTGCTGGCTAAATACGCCTGTTAAGTGAGTCCAGCGCCAGCAGTAGGGCCAAAGGGTCAAAGCTGCCAGAGACAGAGCTGTGCTCTAGGTGATGCCCTCGACACTGGAATGACGGCCATACGTGTGTGTGTGCGCTGTAGAGAGCCAGTGTAATAGATAATGGCCACAAGGGACAAGCTCTTTCTTGTGAAGGATAATCTATGAAGATGAGCAGTGCTTGTTGAACTGGATGACTTCATAATGTTGTCTGACTTCGTAGGAAAAATAGAGAAACAGTTTTAAGCTACAACTGTCGACCCCAACAAAATCATCCTGATGCTATAAACTGCTTTTATTATATTGACATGTCAAAACATTTCTAGTCTTTTATTCACCTATTGAAGTAATGGTTACCTTTATCTTTTTACATATAATACGTAACATTTACACTAAGTTTACGTTTGAAATCTGTGTGTGTGTGTGTGTGTGTGTGTGTGTGTATTTATTTATATATATATATATATATATATATATATATATATATATATATATATATATATATATAAGTGATTCCATATATCAGTAATAACATTACTCTGCATTACTCTGCTTTGTTATAGGAGTAAGTAATCGCATAACATTAACATTAATTTTTGCCATATTACCCTCAACACTGGGAATAATCATTGTACATTTCTACAGTTTTGCAGCTTTTTTCTAATTGTAAGACACCTATAAAGTGGTGGTTCTCAACCCTGGACCCCTGCCCTGCACATTTTTGTATTTGTCCTGCGCACCGAATACCTGATCCAACTAATCCGCTAATTAACAAGCCCCTCCTGAATTCAAATGGGTGTGTTTTTTTTTTCCAAGAAAACTCAAAAATATGCAGGGCATGGTGCACCCAGAACCAGGGCTGGGAACCACTGCTGTTGAGTGTTAGCTTTGTACTATAATCATCTAATATGTACCTGCAACAAAACTAGTTTTATAATATTGCCCTGCGATGGACTGACCTGTCCAGGGTGTATCCTTTCACCCGAAGACTGCTGGGATAGGCTCCAGCACCCCCCGGCGACCCCTACGGAGAAGCGGCTTAGAAAATGGATGGATGGATGGATGAAAACGCTTTTGGACTTTTGAAAGGAAGTGAATTGGGGCAGTATATATGACCCCACACCCTGACTCTGTGTAAAAATGAGTGCGTGCATGTGTGATCTATGTCTACTCCTATGTCTTCAATTAAGAAGAGGTATTTGTATACCCTCTCCTCACCTATAATAGAGTAATGCTCTGGCTCAGAAGGAAGAATAATCTCAGTCTAAGATCTCTTGTCAGTACTTATCTTGTAAATATCTATCAGACAGTTTCCTTTCCCAACCCGTCCCGTGGTCTGAGTATGACCAAAGTTGTACTTTGTGTTTTATCACTCAGAAAGCCTTTAGGATAATGGTGTAGACATGATGTCCCTTGAAGCCAGATGTCAGATTGTTAGATTTTTAGATATGCTTTCAGTGATATGCTAGCTTTTTGCCAGAAGAGCACTCTGAGCCTCTCCTCCATGCTCATAGGTCTTCTTCAGCGCTGCCGTGACGAGTGACTGACGGCAGACAGCTTCTCTACCCAAAGCAAACACTCAGCAGCCTCAGACTACAGGTGTCTGCTGTGTTTTGTTTGCGTAGTCTGCTAGTTGTCAAGGTACAGAGATGTTTGGAACAGCAGTGTGCCCACTGCTTTTGTGCAGTGGACGGCCTATCTGTGTTTGTTATTGTGATCTTTCTCTTTGTCCATAGCAGGAGAAAGCTCATCAGGCCGGGATGATTTTTTTTTTTCCTCGCCCCATGAACGATCGATAGGTCATGTGTCTCATTACTCCCTGTCAGTCACATGCTCCAGCACCAAGTCCCTTGCTTTTAGGCGCTTCCTCTGTTAGTCTGTCTGTGATCTTGCCAGCTCTTCCAGTCCCACCTATCTGTGGTTGAATCAGTTGTTTCTCACTTGTTTCTTCTTACGGTTTCTGAAAATTTCCCTCTCCTCAAATGTAGCCCATCAACAAAAATGTTTGGTGACCAAAGTGGTGTCCAGTTATGTATGTTATATTACCAGTCATTTTCAAAGGAGACATTTTTTTATATTAAATATAGAATTATTGATTTTCAGATAGGGGTGCACAATATGGACTAGAATTGTGATGTGCGACAACATTGTTGGATATCCCGATATCGATGTGAAACACGATAAATTAAGATTAAAATACAGAAATGTAGTGTCTCTCTGAACAGCAGCACGTTAATTTGTTTTGTTTTTTACTGTGTAATGAATCCCAAATAATTCCAAATATTTTGCAGGTTTATTCAACAATAGATGAAATCTAAAATTAGATAACACGTGTACAAGTAATAATAATGCAAACATTTTGTGCGGTGCAAGGCTGTGTTCTCTCAACATTTAGTAATAATAAATAATAATAAAACAAATGAATAAATACATAAGTAAATAATAGAAAAATAAGGTTAAAAAATATATGAAATAAAATCCAAACAAAAGCTCACTTTTCTGGTAATAGCACAAACTTATTATAGCTAGAGCTGAGCATCACAGAAGCAACATAGCCAACATAAAAGCACAAAAACTTGCAGTTTTTTCTAAAAGTTAGCTATACTGTGTAAAATGCTGTTTGTCTGTACAACCTAAAAAAAAGACATTAAAAGTATTTATTTAAAGTTGATTAAACACAATTCAATCTTGTTACCACATTAAGTCATTTTTTAGGTTGAACGGACAAACCATTGTTTACAGTGTAGAACTCTACAGTCAGAAAATATTTAACAATTAAAGCCAAAAACATGCCAACAGACTGCAAATAGGCTCAGCGATCCGTTTGCATTTTTTCTACTAATTCTCCTGACTTCTACCTAGTCTTTTTATTTTACATTTAGTCACGCATTCGACTTTTCAGTTCAAAGTCCTGGTTAATGAAGTGAACTGTCAAGCTCACGTAGGGCTCCGTTGTTCTGCTGGACCACAGATCCGTTGTACACGCAAAGAATCCAATTTGCTTCAGTTCGGCCTGTACACTTCTAACGCACTGAGCATATATCTCTGGTACAGCAACATGGGAGAAATGCCTTCGTGACGGAATCTTGTACCGTTTATCCACCTTGTTTAGTAAGTGCACAAAGCCTTCTTTGCTAACCGTTTTAAACGGCATCATATCTTTAGCTAAGCAGTGTGTGACGGCATCGGTTATTTCTTTGTGACGCCGTGAACCCACGTCATATAGAGTTACGCTTTCGAACATTCGAGCGATGGATTTGTTTTACACCTGGAGCTGCATCGTGACAAGAGGTAGATCTAACCGTGCTTTCAGCCTTTTTTGCTGAACACTCCTCATACAGCTGTTTGTGGTTGTGTTTTAAGTGGTGGTAAAGGTTTGTGGTGTTCCCCGTGACTGTAGCCACAACGGCTCGACATTCTTTGCACAAAACCTTGGACTGAGCATGGTCATCTCGACTAAAACCAAAGTATTCCCAGACTACAGACATGCCTCCCCTTTTTGGAACCAATTCATCCTCACGTACGTCTTCGCTTCTCGAAGATCTTTCGGCACTTGGCCTGGCTGTGCTCATTTTTTTCCGGACTAAGTCATGTCTGATGAGCGTGTTCGCCTCGCTGTACGTCACGTGATCATAGTCTGCAGCGCGAAGAGCTCCCTCTATTGCTGGACGCGGATAATGCACGCAGGTGATGCAATTTGAGTTTGCTGTTATTCAAGGCGTTATCGTGGCTCTTTCGATGTGTTTATCGTGAAACCTCATATCGCGATAACGATAAAAATACAATTAATTGTGCAGCCCTATTTTCAGAGTAAAAATACCTCTACAGGGAACCTGAACATGACATGTTTTGCTAATTTTAAATACTGTTTATTTGCTGAGTTTAACATGTTGAGGAAAAAAGTTAATTAAACATAAACACTTGTGTAATGTGCCATAACTTTTGCACAGTCCATATTTTATGTTTAATTTTTTTCCCAATATGTTAAAATGAACAAATAAGCAGTAAATTAGAAAATCAACAAAGCATGTAATTTTACCAAGGGATGCCAAGACTTGTATATACCGCTGTATATATTCTGTAAAAAAATGAAGATGCCAAAATGAGACCTAACATTTGCAGTTTTGCATATTGTGTCTCCTTTAAAATGCATAGCTGTTTTACTACCTGTATAATTTGAAGAAGAATTGTAAAATGTTTGCATTGCAGATATCTGTTTTTCCAAATTCTGATTAAGTGACCCTTATTAGTCCCACAACGGGGAAATTTCACCTCCGCATTTAACCCATCTGGGCAGTGACACACCACATACACACTAGGGGGCAGTGAGCACACTTGCCCGGAGCGGTGGGCAGCCCAATCCGCAGCGCCCGGGGAACAGTTGGGGGTTAGGTGTCTTGCTCAAGGACACCTCAGTCATGTGCTGTCGGCTCTGGGGATCGAACCGGCAACCTTCCGGTCATGAGGCTGGATCCCTAACCTCCAACCCATGACTGCCCCGTATTCAATTATTAACAAATTATTCAATTATTAACAAATTCAATTATGCTATTAGTTTAAGTTGTTGACTTGTGCTAACTAGCTGCTTTTCTGAAATAAAAAGCTGATAATGGTCGTGTTGAAGTACTCGAGTCTGTACATGGTCTTGAACTGTAAATTAACAGTCTCAGTTATTTCTTAGTCTCGACGTAATGTTGATTTGATCTTGTCTCGGTCTAAACCATTTTGGCTGTTTAGTCAGAGTTAGCATTCAAGACGGCTGCTGTGATCATTTTTAGCTATGTAGTGTACGTCCATTTATATGCTAAAAGGAAAGAAAAATTGTGTAAATGGGAATTTGGTCAAACTATCAATCTTCGCTTTCAATCTGTGAAATCCTGTTATTATCATCTCATTCTTTCCCATCCTCTTGCACTTCCCTCACTCCTTCACCAAGCCCCCTCTTTCTGGCCCTTTCCCTGGGGGGTGTGGTTGTCACACTGTTGATTGTGTCCTCTAAGACTGACAGGCAATCTCTTCTTTTGTTTAAATAATGAGGAGAAGCCAGACGTACACACTTTACTACAACACGCTGTCCTGTGTTATCTTCCCTTTCTGTCGTGCAGGAGAGAGAAATTATTGCTTTGCTGAGAAGCATTTATTTATTTATTTATTTTTTTGTCAAGCCATGTAAATATAATTTGAATTCAGGAGATACTGTAGTTAAAAAGGGGGGGTTCTATGTTTATGCTTTTTCTATTATGCAGCTCAAATGATGCTTGACAGAGTGGAGAAGATTTACACAAGGGCCTTGCAGTAGCTTCAATTGCTTTCGGATCCAGGCTTTTAGAAAACAGCTGAACGTCACTTACAGAAAACGTTCTAAGCATTTTGCAGACCATCTCTGCTGAAATTCTGTGGTGTCGCTTACTGTAAATGTCCTTATTCTGAATAGGCAAAACTAATGAGCCGTTCTGTTTCAGTAGTTATTGTCTGAATCTGAAATGGCTCCCTACTCTCTATGTAGTGTGCAACATGGGGCACAAGCTAATAGCTTTTACATCCTATGTAGTGTATTGTATCTGAAACATGGAGCCATTTTGTATTTAGCCTAGCCTTTTCTAGTCTTTTACATTGTCCCAGCCCTTTAAAAAGTGATAGCTTCACTTGGGAGTTTCATTATGGCTATGCTTGAGTATCAAGTTTATGGATATGTCACTTAGCTCTGCTTAACAAACAGAGGAGCGAGCTAATCTCCCATGCTTTCATCTGAGGGGAGTCTTTTCTCTTTAAAGGAAAAGAGGATAAAAACAAGCATTTATGTCCCTCCGGCTCCCTCTTGTCTGTCTTTCACTCCATCCTTGTGCTTGAGCTGGAGGTTTTTAGATAGTGCGGGTGTTAGCCATAGAGACTGAGGGATTGAAACACAGCAGTGGCTTGGATAGCTTTCTTTGTTTCTCATTGAGTTATACATGGGGGCATGCTTAGAATGCAGCATGTCATTGCATCCCTCTGAGTCAGATGGCTTATGCTTATGGTTTTATGCCACATGGAGGATATACCAACATATGCTCTCACTTTTTGTTTATTTTTGCCCTTTTATGTGGTTAGTTTGAAACAATCCTTTTAATGTAAGCTATCACATGGAAGTTTTTACACTTTAAAACAGAAATGCATGATGAGATATCAGAATCGTATTGGTATCGGCTGATATTTACTTGAAAAAAAAATGCTTAGCAAGGTCTCCTATTGGTTAGGACTTCAAAGACTGAAGAGAAATCCTAATGCCTTAGATTCACTCTCAGTGTCATTTCAAAATGACAGGAGTCAACCGATCACATTTCGATTTCCGGTGAGCAGGACCAATTTTGTGGGAAAAAAGTCACTCTAGGCTTTCAGAAGTCCTAGATATGTCACTGACTATGAATACAAGTGGCAGCCAAAACAGTGGGCTTTTTAAAATAGAAAAAGCGGCAGCTTTATACAAGGCCACTCTACTGACTTACTGTGAAACTGTTCAAATGTAAAACATATGCCAATATGTCTGTCACAGGCTCAAAGTAAAGCTCAAAGCTCAAGTAAAACATGAAATGTCTTTTAGAAGCTTTGAATGTGTTTAATCTAGAAATGCAAAAAAATGTTCATGCACATTAGTGTTATCGTGAACAAACTACTAGAATCTCATGGGGACCCTAGCAGAAGTTTGCACTGTCATAAGTGTTTTTTTTTTTAACTCATGTTTTGACCCTTTTTTGACATTTATGGCCCAAATTGTAGGCCTTGCTCTAATAGTCACAGTTTGCCACTTTAAAAGTCAGAAGGACATACCTGAAACAGCCCTACAGAATGTAAATCAGATGTAAATGTAATTTGTTGTGTAACTCGCTACATAATTGAAAATATAATTACACTTAATGTAACGAATTGTGCAATTACATTTGAATAGTGAAGCAAAGTGAAAGTAATAACTGTCGACTTCTAAGAATTACCACGCTTCTCGTTTGCTCTGTCCTTCTTCCTTGCCTCTGGAATTTGCTTGGTTGTGCTCATTAGCTGTGGACAGATGACTCACTGTGTCATCTCAATGTTTGGAGATGGCATGATGGTAGTATAGTAAATTGTATAGTGGTTGTGGTGCTGTTTCCGTGGCGTCCTGGTCTTGGCTTTGCTTGCTGTTTCTATCCTCTTGTGTTTGTCTGAATAGAGTTTCAGAAAGCAAAGGTCATACAGTATCATTTGTATCCTTCTGGCTTTCTGAGATTTCTCTCACTCACTCACTCACTCACTCACTCACTCACTCACTCACTCACTCACTCACTCTCTCTCTCTCTCTCTCTCTCTCTCTCTCTCTCTCTCTCTCTCTCTCTCTCTCTCTCTCTCTCTCTGTATGTCTCACTGTTTCTGTCTCTAACAAGCTGGCTGTGTGGCTGGGGGTTTTAATTAAAGTGCCACTGCTGGTGAGGGCATATCACGTCTCATCTAATCAGTGCTGCAGCCTCTCAATGTCACCCAGGTCCCACTCAAACGCACACACATGTGCACACAGAGCTTAACACTTTGCTTATGTATATGCATATACGAGTGTGTGCATGTCTGTTTCACTATGACCCCTGAACGTTGTGGTATTTTTGTTAGTGCTTGCTTTGCATTTCTTCACATTACACATTCACAAACAGGCATTTGTTGTTGTTTTCTTTGTCATTTGCTATGCTTTCTTGAGTGTCGTCTCCACGGGCTCACTGTTTATCTGCATTTCACATCACTTGATCAAACAGGCTTAAGCAATGTCATGCCACATTAGCATTAGCATACTTACAACGACTCTTCATTTAAGAGCAGCTCTACGAAGCCGCTCCCTCTCTTTTTAAAATGTCTAATTCCTCACATAGAAACCATAAAGAGCTGCTCATCCCCTCCCAATCACGGTGCTGCGGGACAGGCGGTGCTAACCCAAACAAAGCTTAGAGCACTGGGCCTCCGTCAGCAGCTAAACAGATGATGGATGGGATGAGAAGGGAAGGGAATGGGCTCGCGCCTGTCTCTGGCGCTTTGTAATTGCTCAAGAAAAAGGATGCTCAGCAGCCCGTACTGTTGGCCTAATGGGATTATTCCCCAGCTGGCCTGCTGTGGAGAGAGAGTGAGAGAAAGAGGGAAAGAGAAAGTGTAATCCAGTTCTCTATACTGTACTTCACTGAGGGACAGTCAGTCATCTCTTTGCACATCCCCACCACATGCATGGGAGAGTGTCTTGTAAGGGGGATCTTTGGTTCCTAACCCCGTGGGATGAGTGTTTTGAGTGTTTGCTTACCACAAAGGACCCTAAAGAATGTCATTAGGGAGGAGAGAGGGAGAGAGCGAGACAGAGATTTGGTGAAGAGTGAGATGAGCAGATAGAACTCTTTTTGTTAAAATTTCAAATCTCGATGAATTGTGTAGAAAGTCTTTTGTTATAACAAAGAAGAAAAAGAGCAACTAAAAGAGGGTTTTTTTCTTACTGATTCATGTCTGTGTTTTTCTCTGTTCATTCATAGAAAACTCCAGTACAGTAGTGTATCACCACACTATTCTTCTGGAAGGGTGCTTTTAAACTATTGTCAAGGGTGGCAGCTGTATCAGAACAATTTGGCAAAATCAAATGTACACTTACCCCAACATTATAAAAATGGACATACAAAGCTCTGCTTTATATAAAGTTCACAAAAAGCTTTCTTCTTGTTGGGATTACATGCAGTTTGATTCAAGAGTGTGATGGTTTAAGCTTTCAAATTTCATGATAGGAATTACATTATCCTTGCAGCTCCAACACTAAAGAAGCAACCTTCAGACACCAAACATGTCTTGGCTGATTGAGTACATTTGCGAAGGGGAAAATAGTGTAAATTAGATTATTCATTAAAGTATTTTTCACTTTACCTTAGCCAAACCAAGCATAGTGTAGTGAGTGATGCAACAGAAGATCAGCAATTTTTACACACTCTGTACTTCAGCACTCACTGGGCCCCTCTCTGTGCTCCCATTTTATAATCATACAACTTACAGTTGACCATGGCAGATCCAAGCAAGGGTGGGATCCTTTCACAGTGCCACATTTAAAGTCACTGAGCTCTTCAGTGCAATCCATTCCACTGCCAGTGATTGACTCTGCAGATTGCGCAAACATGTGCTTGACCTGTTAGCAGTGGCTGTAGCTGAAATACCTGAACGTGTGTCACAAACACACAATAAAACTCAGAGCTTTCAACCTTTTTAAGATCACATTTGTTACATTTTAAAAAAATGCAGTAACAGCACAAAGAAGGTATTGCACGAGAAGAGCAGCCACTTCTTGCTTTGGCTATGAAGGGTTAAGCGTGTAATACATACATAATTGCCTACAATGTTGCAGGGGCACAGCTGGGGCTCAGACTTCTGCAGTGCTAAAGTGCACTTTTTCTGGGTAGCTACAACACTTGAGAGTTAACTGTTACTTTTAATCAGTGGCTGAAGCAGTTTTGAGTTTCAGCCTATGGATTTGTCTCTACATGCTGGAAAGCACACATAAACACACACAGATGGAGAAAATAGCAGCCGTGGGGCAGAGAGGAAGACTCTGGGGAAAGTTTCTTGATTGCTGCCCCTGTCTTTTTGGCTTTAAATTTTAATTTTGGATTTAATATTCTCTCTCTCTCTCTCTCTCTGTCTTTCTCTCTCTCTCTCTCTCTCTCTCTCTCTCTCTCTCTCTCTCTCTCTCTCTCTCTCTATGTCTCTCTCTCTCTCTCTCTCTCTCTCTCTGTCTCTCTCTCTGTCTCTCTCTCTCTGTCTCTCTCTCTCTCTCTCTCTCTCTCTCTCTCTCTCTCTCTCTCTCTCTCTCTCTGTCTCTCTCTCTCTCTCTTGCTCTCGCTCTCTCTCACTCTTTTTCTCTCTCTCGCTCAGCTTCAGGCTGGTTGAGGGAAACCACCTGTGTCTCCTCAGTGCCGCCTCCAGATGAGCACTGATGCATCGTTCTGTGTATGCGTGTGTGCATGTGTGTCTGAAGGTCTTCCATAGCTAATTGAAACTTAATGAAGAGAGACAGCTTCTTTATGGGCCTGCAGCATAGACATGGTGAAGTCAGAGATGAGGTTGGTTATGTGCTGTTGTCAGAGGCTGGGCCACCACAGAGAACCTTTTTTAGTGTATTTCAAAAGCCTGCTTATATATATATATATATATATATATATATATATATATAAATAAACATATGGGCAGTCGTGGGCTGGAGGTTAGGGAACTGGCCCTGTGATCGGAAGGTTGCTGGTTCAATCCCCAGCGCCGACAGTCCATGACTGAGGTGTCCTTGAACAAGACAATTGCTCCCCAGGCACCATAGATAGGGCTGCCCACTGATCTGGGCAAGTGTGCTCACTGCCCCTTAGTGTGTGTGTGCTTACTAGTGTGTGTGTATGTGGTGTTTCCCTTCACGGATGGGTTAAATGTGGAGGTGAAATTTCCCCGTTTCTGGGATTATAAAGTGTCACTTAAATTTAAATACACATTTACAGAGAGAAATTAATATGGAAGTGAAGAAATGCATTAAAAATTCACATGAAACAACAAATGTGTACATAGCTAGTGTTACAAACCTCAGCCTAAAAAGAAATTGTACCACCAATATGTTTAGACTCATGACTTAATATTGAGGTTCCAGTTTAACATGCTGTGCTAGCAGGCTGGGCTAAATAGTTGTAGTCAATCAAAACTGTGATCTGTCATACACAAGCAAAATACAGTGGCCATGTCTTTTAAAATAAATAAAAGGTATTTAGATAGTTATGCCATACCTAAAAGTATATGAACTTGACTGTGTCAAAACAGGTGGCATCAATTTTAACCCATTGTAGCCAGGGCCCACTAGTAGACCTAAAGTTTCATTATTCACTTGAGTAACCTAAGAATAGCTCAACCAACTTGCATTGCAGTCCCTGTAGTTACTGAATAATAAGCCTTAGCATATAACAAGCCTGGGACTTTAAGGGGTTAAACAGTTTATTCTAAGACTGATTGTTTTTTTTTTGTTTGCTTTTTTGGATTCTATACAGGCTGTGTAGATTGATATCCTTTACTCAGGTTCTTTGCAGACTTCTGCATTTAAAATGTCTTTGTACACTTCTAAGTTCATGATCCTATCATTAACCATAAGCTCACCGACACCAATGTAAAGAAAACAGCCCCATACTTTGACTTTTCTACCTCTGAGCTTTACAGTACCCATAGTGCAGTCCAGTTGGAATTCTTCTCCCCACAAAGAGTCTACTATCAGTTGGATGTTAAAAGTGGTGTTTCTCTAAAATATAATTTTCTCAGACATTTTATGAAGAAACATAAAAATCTTTATTTTACCAATGGTTAAATAGTGAAAATATCTAAATACTTTTCTGGGGCCACTTTATATCAGTTCAAATTAATAACTCACTCTACATTTATGCATGAGTTTCATTATGTTTCATTAGGTTGAATGTTATTATGCTAGCATTCTGTAAGGCTTTTCCAACATTTCCAACAGCTACAAAACAACATATTTGTGGATGGAACATGAACATGTCTATTCACATAGTAAAACTGCATTGACAATAGCTACCTTTCCACTTTCTCATCTACATTAAAGGGGTGGTTAAACAGCAGCTAATCATAACCTGTAATGTTAGAGCACCTTTCTTTTTCAAGCAGTCTTGGATGCAGTCTTGTCCAGATCATTGTCTTTACTCTGGCAGATGCAGGGTTTATTGTTCATTAAGCATTATGGCGTCTAAGAGTGGCCCAAGCTCTCTGTGTCTGAAAGAAGCCTGAGCTATTAAAAAGAGGTACAGAGCAGGATAGGTTCTCCTCCATTAGCTTAGCATGGCTAATGATCCCGCCACATCCGTTGTTTATCTAAAACGGAGCGCTCTCAGAGGAGGCGGCGGCTATTAAAATGGCTGTGGAGATATTAAGCATGCTACTTTGGAGTCAGGGTGAGCGAGCGTGGCTCGGGGTGAGTCATGAATTCACAGAGTGAGTGTGTGTGTGTGTGTGAGTGTGGGTGGGTGGGTGTAGCAGTGGGGGTCTGCAGTGAAAGAGATGACTTTATCGCACAGCACAAAGCAAACCAGAAAGCACAAAATATCCCCCAACCTGCAGAAACTAAAGGGAATAAAAAAATAAGACAAGCATCAGCAAGTTAAGTAGAGAGAGAGAGAAGGAGGGACTGATAATGCTATAGAGAGAGAGAGAGAGAGAGAGAGAGAGAGAGAGCAAGCGAGCGAGAGAGAGAAAGGCTGATACTGCTAGAGAGAGAGAGGTAGATGTGCTGTGCTATAGGAATAGAGAGAATCACTCTGCTGAGAGAGACAGAACCTGAGGTGCTTCATCTTCACACTATTCACTCACTGTCCAGACTGAAATGTACCGTATAGGTTGTGTATGTGAGCTTATGTTTAGTATATTTCTGTGGCCACTTTACACATAGATAAGTTTACTTTTTAAACTTTAAACTTTTAGAGTCCACATGACTGGAAAAGAAAGAGAGAATGGCCGTCTCTCTCATGATGTAGGTGTCTTTGTGTGCCTGTGTGTGCTTCCTGTGCATATATTGTGGTACATCACAGTAGGGTACATAGAAAAATGGAGAGAACAAAGGATAGAATGAGAAAATGACAAGAAAAGGAAATCAGGAGAAGAGGATAGAAGAGACAAAAAGAAGAGAGAAATAAAAATGTTTAGAAAACAGGAGAACTAACCAAGAAGAGATAAAATGAGGAAAAAATCAATTGAAGAGAGCTGATCAAGAGAAGAAATCAAGAGAAGAGAACCAAACAATAGAAGAGGAAAAATAGGAAATCAAGAGAAGAAAACAAAACAAGAAGAAAATAAATCAAGAGAACAAAAGAAGAGAAGAGAACAAAACAAAAAAGAGGGAAGAAGAAAAAGGACACCAAAAGTGTCAGACGTTTTCAGAATAACTACACAGATTACACGTGCCTGTCCTGTTCAGTAGGGCATTTTACAGGCAGCATCATAATCCGTTAATACTCAGTCTAATAGCTCAATCAGAGTAGATGTACACAATTTATTTGGAACAGTCTAGTCCAGTTGAGGCCGTTCAGAATACAGTTTTTATCCGATTGAAGGAGGTGGGTAATCCTGTAAATAATCCGTTAAATAGAATAGTAATAACCGTGTAAATGCCTGAATCTGATTGCCTTCCCAATCAGAAAATTTAAGTATGTTCTGCGCTTGTGAGTTTACGTCATATCAAAGGTTTATAACATTTAACATGGCGGGAGCAGAAACTGCTCTGCAGAGGAGACAAAAGACGGCAGTAGGACAGGCATCCAGCTTAGGTGTCTCAGAACGTGATATCGTCCTCTCACCCTCCTTTAATAGGTACATGTGAAATAAGTCTGTCATAATTTTTCCAGTAATTAAAAACACATGCGTGCCAGCTGGAATCCTTAGAAAACTCACTGCTGCTCATTTCACTCTGACTGGACTCGCGCAATGCTTGTTATATTCTCTTGATTTATTTTCTTCTCTTCTTGTGTGTAGATGTAATGTTATCTACACTAAGCATTACTCTACCCATGTACATAATTTTGGATGTTTTGTGCTGTGTGGTGCTTTCATTGTGGTAAAGCTAAACATCTTTGTATTTCTTCATGTGGCCTTATAGTCTTCAGTGTGGCCAGAGTAAGGCAGATGTGCTGTTATCCATAGTGCCAGTCTTGCCCATATGTTCCAGCAGTGCTGCTGCTATTACTGCTAAGCATGTGTGTCTGTCCATCTGAAGTGCCATAAGCAGAAGCTGACAGAGATTAAGTCTGACACCTACTACCACACTGGACAGCAGCTTCAAAGAAGGGGGGCTATTAGACATTTTGGTATTTTGAGTTCATTACAAAGCCTGAGGTGACCCCCAGAAAGCACTGTGTGTATATTGATCTGTACCCCCACCTGGTAATGGGTGGTCAGTAGGAGCGGTCAGTGACCTTCAACTAACATGCCTCGTAGCACAGTAAAGAGGGTCCATGTGTGGTCTTGGCAAAAGCAGCCCCCATCTCCTCCACCTTGTTTACTTTATTAATTAGTCTTTTAATTTGCTGCGAAGCCCTGAGAGGTTAATTAACGTCAGCATCTGAACGCTTCCACTCGGCGTGTCCATGGAGACCGCAGAGCGAGGCGGCGAAACGCTTCCTGCCACCAGCCCTAGACGGCAGTGTGTGATGTGAGCGAGTGTGATAACACTGATGTGTTGGGGTGTGTGTGTGTGTGTGTGTGTGTGTGTGTGTGTGTGTGTGTGTGTGTGTGTGTTAGTCTGAGCGAGAGAGAGCGCTGTTCTGCTCTAATTAGCCACAATGTTGCTCAAAAACTCTTCGTCTACTTTAAAAAGTTAAACAAAAGTGACCCCAATAAAAGAAGAACAACAAATACATTACAGCCAAAATGTCTAGAATAACATGTCTTATTATTTTTACACACATACAGTACTTTAGTGTTTAATTATATGTAAAATGGGCTACAGATCATTCCAAAACGACTGCATAACATCTGCATCCAAATTGTTTTTTTTTTCACCTACTCATTATTTGAAACGTACAGTTGCACAGGACACATTAGCATCATAAACATTTATATTTTTTAAGTTTTATATTATTGAAAACATTGATTACAAACTTTATAGCTATTGTGTATGTGTGTGTGTGTGCACAGATGTGGGGGTGCTGAGACCCCCAAATGAAACGATTGTAAAGACTTATGTGTGCTTTTTTTAGGGTATAGTGTGTGTTTTATTTATGTTTCTACAAAATCTCCAGTAGCAAAGTTCAAAGTAATGCTGCATTTTCATTACTGTGAGCTGAATAGCTTTTCTTGGCAGTTTTGAGGCTATAACACTAAAACACATGAAGGTTTATATGTTGAGAGTGATGCAGTGCTTTAGACTATTTCTGTGCTCCAAAGTAGCCTAATTAAAAGTTTTTAAACTTAAACGATGTAACGAATGTAATAATATCTCATGTTTTTAATTAGATTTTTTTAGTTGTATAATTAGTTATATCTCCTGCTCAGTGTGCATTGGAGTGTTGAATCTCAGTGTGTAGCTTGACTATAGGCATGACACAGTCACTTGCCGTGCCTCAGATCAACAACATGATTGCTCAAAGCTCAGCTCCTTTGCATAAAGTAGGTCCAGGGTCCGGGTGTTGATCAGTGATTTGATGTGTCAGTTGTGTGTATATATTGTCATCCTCTCACCACAATCTAGGATGGAGTCTGTTATATATAAATTATCCCAACTTGGCCACAACTTAAAAGACGTCCCTGCATCTCTGTGCATGTGCTAGCAGATCTGTAGTCACACATTATGGTCAGATGGATGAGTTAGTGCCTTCTGCTGTGGCTACTTCGACTGCTCTGCCTCCAAACAGTCTCATTAAATGGATAGAGGTGGAGGGAGGGAGAGAAAGAGACAAGGAGAGGAGCCCACAGCTTGTAGAAGGATGGACCTGCACAATGCCAGCGACAGATGTGCATTTTATGAGTGCAGCGTAATGAAATGCATAACTTTGATGTCTGCCTTTTTTTTTTGAGTGATTTTTTGCATTAAAAATGTAAATTAAAAAAAGTCTCCCCCTCATCACGATGTCCAAAACAATTTTCTGCTTGGCTCGCCCTGAACAGAGAGCGATTGAGTATGCTGGGCTGGGCACTAACTGATTGTGATTGCATTTCAGTAGGATCTAGGAAGAAGGAAGTGAGAAGCAGAGAGAGAGAGAGCAGGTTCTCAAGGGAGCTCATCCACCTCTCAGCATCTCTGTGTCTCTGTGGTAATGCCTTCAATGCTGACTGTCATTAGAACCAGCATTAACAACACTAATGCTGACGAGAGAGCGAGGCTATGTCTCAGCATGGTAGAGGAAGGGCAGATTTAGACATGATGAGTGAAGAGGTAAAGCAAGCGATGCAAAATAGAGCAGTAAAGCGAGGAAGGGAGAGGACTGTGTGGCACGTGTCCAGTTCTTTTCCATCTGTTTCTGTGTAGGTCAGTAGATGCAGCTCATCATTAGCCTGGACTGAGGGGATAAGATGGCCACACTGGTGCCAACCTTAGAGTCTCTCTATAGCTCTTTATCGTTCTCTCCCTTTCCCTTCTCTCTCTCTATCTCTCTCTCTCTTTTCTTTCTCCCACCCGTTTTCTCTCACACCTCACCTCTTTCTCTCTTCTTTGCTTTTCTTTCTGTCTTATCTCTCCCATCGCTCTTTTTTCCATCTCTCTCATCACACTTTCTCTCTCTCTCTCTTTTCATTGTTTTTCTCTCTCTTGTCCCCTCTTTTTCTTTCCATCTCTCTCCTTTCCCATTCTTTCACTTTCTCTTTTTTCCATCTCTTTCTAATTTAGTCTCTCTCTGACCCTTTTTTCTTTCTCCCACCCTCTCTGTCTCTCTTTCTTTTTTCTTTTTCCCCAACCCCTCTTCTTTTTTTCTACCCTTTCTCTATTACACTCTCTATTTCTTTCACTCTCTTCTTTCCCTTTCTGTGTTGTATCTGTTATCTCTCTCTCTCTCTCTCTCTCTCTCTCTCTCTCACTCTCTCTCTCTTTCTCTCTCTCTCTCTCCATGTGTTTGTTCAGTACTTGCACACCAACATTGTGTGAGGACACAAATCTGAATCTTTTGCACCAAATCAAGTCATTTGAATCAATATTAATTGAAACAGTTGTTCTTAGTCTGATCATGTCCACAGCAGCAGATGACCACAGTAGCAGATTTTGCAGAAGTGGCCCTGTGATGCTCTGACCGCTAGCTGTCACTCTCGATTAAATTCTGTGAGAGAATCGCTCTCCACAGACGAATCTGGAGATCGGGCTATTCTTAGCTTTATTAAATATCCCAAAACCCCCAGGACATCCCAACCCCACCCCACATCCAGCCCACTACTTTTCTCTCCCAGTTCTTCAGTTCCTCTCAGCTACTTCTCTCTTCCTTCATTTCTTGCTGCCTTTTTTTACTGACTCTCTCAATTCTCCACCCTACCCATCACTATTTTTTATTTCTTCCATCTTCTCTGTTTGGCGCATACCCAGGATCTTTTCGACCTGGGAGGGGAGACATTTGTTCTCGATAGCATCTTTTTCCCAACCAGCTGCTTTAATGCAATCAGCATATTGCTGTATGGAGCTCTACAGCTGAGCCAACATGGAGGGCTATTCAAGAAGAAATTGTTTGTCTGTGAATTAGTGCTAATTAGCAGATTTTTTTTGTCGGGGGGTTCTGCAGCATCATAATTGGACATATTAGTGTGTGTGCGACTTCCAGCTGGCTGCTGGAATACTGGCATTGGGGTGGAAGAGAAGAGAAGAGCAAAAAAGGGGTACAGCTTGAAGACAGTCCAGACACAGGTCTTTATCTAAGAGAACTTTTTTTTCTGTTGATTGAGCAGGAAGGAACCTGGGGAGGGCTTTTGAGCCCAGCCGAAACGCTCACGGAGAAATTTAAGGCATGTAGAAAAAAAGTTAAAAAAAAAAAAAAAAAAAAGACATAGAGAGAGAGAGAGAAAAAGAGAGAGAGAATGGGGCATGAAAGCGAGTCTTCCGCAACATGCAGCTGGATCATCAGCAGAACCTAATGAAGGTGGAGGCCTCCCACTGGCTTTACACTGCCTGTCACACATGGGAATGCCAATTAATTCCCCCCCCACCACGAGCAGCTTCTGTAGCCACGCATGCGCACACATAAACAACGCATACACACGCTCACTCATGCATACAGAGAGAATAAGGAAATGAAGGAATTCTCAAACTCTGGAAAGATGTCAAGACCCTGACATTATATAATCATTCTCCAGAGAGGCTGATCGAAGTCGCTTTCTTCTCCTCTCTTTCTTCTTCTGCTTTCTACTTCCTCCATATTTTCCAAGCCGCTGCACTTCTTTCCCAGATATCTTGACTATTCTCTGGATGAGCTGAAGCAGTAAAAGCCTGGACGAATATAAAGGGCTATTATAGAGCATGTGCAAGGCTGAGAGATAACATTTTGACTCATAGAGAGGAAGAAAAGATCCCCTCCGTTGACTTCTTCTGGAGACCTCTGGTCAATGTGCGAAAGCTACTCATGATGAGCAGAAGTCTGTACAGACCAGAGAACAAAGAGAAGATGCTGTAGGTAGAGCTAGTTTTGAAAAAAAAAAATGCATCGGGTCGCTGGATGTGAATGTTGCTTGTTTTTCATCTTTTAAATTAAAAGGGAGAGTTATGTAAAAAAAGGACAAGAAAAATGCAGAGGGTCTCAATGTATAGTATGAACTAAAGAGTGGGAGGGAGAGAGAGGAGGGGGAGAAAGGAGGAGAGACATAGAGAGGCACTTAGAGAAGGAAAGAGTGAGTACAGAGAATCACTTAGAGGTAGAGAGACAGGCACTTAGTGAGTAGAGAGATAGAGACAGAAAGAGAGTAGAGGGACACTTGTAGAAATGGACAGAGCAAGAGAAAAAAGACAGAAATCGAGAAACCTTTACAGAAGAACGAGAGAGAGACATTTACATGAAGAGACAGAGGAGAGAACGAGACACAGAAAGAGAAGAGAAAGAAACTAGAGGCATTAACAAAGAGAGAGAGAGGAGATGGAGAGGCAATTGCATAGAAAGAGGGGAGAGATAGTGAGACAGAGAGTGTGAGAGATTCAAAGAAAGAGCAAAGAGAAAGATTTTAAGAAGGCAGACAGATGCAGAAAGAAAGAGTGAGAGAGACATTTACAGAAAGAAGGAGCGAGAGAGACGCTTTTCAGGAGTCGTTATAAACGTGATGTGACTGCCCCCTCACAACACAGATAAAAGCATCTGTCCATTTCCACAGAGAGTATGGTCTAATGGCAGCGCAGTGCACGAGCTGCACCCAAGAGAGTGAGTGTGTGTGTGTGTGTGTGTGTGTGTGAGAGAGAGAGAGAGAGAGAGAGAGAGAGAGAGAGAGAGAGAGCAATGTAGAAGAAGGAAGGATTTCCAGCTTTCTCACACTCGGATCTCATCTCTCTCTGTGAGCAGACAGAAAAAGTGGAGCGGGCCAATCATAGCACAGTGAGACGAGTGAGCGTGAATCTGTGTGTGTTACAGATGCAGATGAGACAGCGTGTGAGTGTGTGAGAGCATAGACTGATGAGACAGAGCCGGTAGCTGATGCTCTGTGCTATACATATGGATGGGTGAGATAAAGCCCACTACATCAGCATGGAGACAGGAGATGGTAAGAGATTTTTTAGTGCTGATACAACTTTAATCTGCATATTGTCTTCAGAGATCAATTGCTTGTTATTTTTTTCCAGCTGATTCTGTTTTGCTGATGTGCTCAATGAATATATTGATTGTAGTGTGCCGGGATAAGAGACATGGCAGACAGATCAAGGTGAGCGTGGTTATTGGTGTGGGATTGTGGGAAATGTAGTTCTTGATAAAGAGCAGTGTGCTCCAAGTCGTCCCTTGGCAGCTTGTGTTTAATTGGACACATATTGATAGTAAGTAGATGAGAGAGAAATGAGCAGACACAGTGTGTTGCACTGTTCTTTTGTTGTGCTTTATTCCCAAAAAATGTCTTTGCAAGTTTTAAAAAAGGCAGTATAATTAAAAGTGGCGAGTGGATACAAGATGGGTCCTTTGGAGCAATGCAGTGAAAGTTTTAAAGAAGTTTAAAGAACTTCTTTACAAGGTTCTACACCAACTTAAGGTGTTCCCTAGAACTGTACTTCCAAGCTAGTCTTTGACAATCTTTATTTTAAAGAGTGCAACAGCACTTCGTTCAGCCGTATATCATTCAGTTTAATCAGTCCATCCGAGCACTTTTCCATATTCTAATCTTTTTTTTCTATTCATGCTCAACCACATGTACTGCACATAAAACCTACTGTTCATGCTTTTATTGTGCTCCATGATATAATGGCTCATAGGTGCATTATGACTTGTATAATTACGAGATAAGCTGTGCCGTGGCGGGTCACTCTAATGAGCCTGCACCAGTCTCTCTCTCAGTCAGGTCCAATCACATGTAGTTAATCAGCAGACGGGGTTAGTTACCACTAGGTTAATGACGCACATTAATATGTTGCTAATATACCCCGGGTCATGCGGTAATTAAAAATCTCATTTTCAACTCTGTGAGCTTAGAAGGCGCAGGCTCTCTTCATCTTAACTGTATATCATTTACTGAAGGGTGAGGGGGGCTGTGGGTGTGGGGGGTTTAGAAAGTGCATTGCTTTATCTCTTATTTGTTCTGTAATCTCTGAGGTTACTGAGATGATGCATCACTGACGACCAACTACGTGTGTGTGTGTTTTTGCATGTGTTTGGTGTGTGAATGAGTACACCTTATCATGGCTGTTGCATCATGTATACAGTGTTAAACAAACACCTGTGCACAGGGAGCAGGCTCTCTCCTCAGGGTCAGCTGATGCAAAGCACTGCTGCATTTACCTCATGGCCGTGTGTGTTGGGGAGGGGGGTTTGTATGTAGGGCTGCACAGTGTTAATTGTCACTGTTAATTGTCACTAGCCTTTGCAATACTGATATTTCAGAAGGTAACAATATGCAAATGAGCCCTATTACCAATCACAATATATTTTACTGTGTGCTGTGAGCATCTTTACCAATCACGGTTCCAGATAAGGCTTTTTGTGCATGTTTTGAAGAGTCAAGGTGTTCATGTAATCAGACAAAAAGTATATAATTAAAAAGTACATGAAAGTCTGGCTTTTCTTTAACCGTGGTGTTACTGATGCACTAATGTTTTTAATGTTTTTAAAGGGCCAATGCTATGAAAGCCATAAAAGGGTTTTATGTAGTATGTAAACTATTTTCAGATATTCATTCCTCAGTTCTTATGTTCTATAAATGGAAACTAGCTTTGTTGAATTCAGCGTTGTCACAAACACCAGCACATTTGTATCTTGTTGCTGTCAAAAAAAACACAAAATAAAACCAACACACATCTCTGTTTTTACAGTTATTATTTTATATCTACATCATGTGCACAACTGTGGTTGTTTACATTGTTCAAGAATTTCATGATAATTGGACCAATAGAAATGCTCCAAAATGATCTGGAATAACATCTCTTTATTTTGGAGATTTTCTTGTGGACTGTGACATGTCCAGTTGAGCCTATGGCAGTTTAGCTTTGCCCATTCACTTTGAAGTTATAAAGAGCGTTTTAGCTCAGACTTATTATACAGGTGAATCACAAATGTAATATTTAGCAAAATCATCACTACAGTTTTGTGTATGTTAGAGTTCTTATTTGTAGTTTTCATATATAATCTATACAATATTAATGAATAGGATGCTGCAGTAAAGCTAGGTGTGGCCTCATCTTACTGCTTACATTTGGCATATTTTTAGGGTTCTAAGAAGTAAGTATAGTATAGTAAGTATAGAAATGATGGAGAGGAAAAAAATAAGTGAAAAGGGAAAAACAGACGTGTGCTTAGATGCACATATCGCGCAAAGGCAAACAAACTGAGACAGTTTGTGATTGGAGAGGCATAGCAGATTTGTCAGGCTGGTTATCTGCAGATGAGAGAGATGAGATGAGTCTTATTTCTCCTTTGATCTTCAGCGTTGGGGCTGTTAAGACAAGAAGAGGAATGTGGGATAGATGGAGGTGGAGGGATAGATGGAGAGGAAGAGAGCGAAGGGTGAGTGAGAGGGGAGAAGCAGCGAAGAGAAGGCGCTTTGGTTCTCATGCGTTCCCTTTTCCGTCAAACGATAAAAATAGAGTTATGCCAGCGAAGACATCAAAGCAGGCCGGAATGCAATTAGCAATTCATACAGCGCACACAATGCCTTCTCACCAGCAGCTGACGAGAGCGAGAGTGGAGTCAGCAGTTTTGTTAGCTGTATATGTGCATATGTGTGTGATGGCAGCATGAGTGGGAGCTCAGTCTGCGAGTGCCACTACAGCGCTGGTGGTACAGCTTAAGTGTCAACATCAGATGCTACGTTTATGTTATAGGGCTTAAATGATGTTTTGAACTACGTGTGATGCAGATCTAATTTTCAAATGAAAACACTTTCACTGTGAATTTAAACTGTGCTGATAACTGTGGTTATCCAGTGTGGGCAGGGAGTCCTATTAGGTCAAAAGTGTGTTCTCACTTTGACAGATATGGTTCACTTACAAACACTGACGTAAACCATCAAGATGAGATCTGAGCAAAATATTGGAATAAAATGTAAAACCCTCTTAAGCACTCTTTTCATCATTCTCTATGGAGAAATGCTTACCAATACCTCATGCTTTCAAACTGTGCATTTAAGTTGAGTGGTTAATGGTGTTTTACAAGCTTTCCTTACTTATTAGCTGCAGTTGTATGCAAGTTTGGGCACCACCTGATCAAGTTATATATTTTGTTGTTCTTTTTAAGTGGTAATATGTTAACACATCTTCTACAGAGAATGCACTTCTGCACCCCTTTTAATGCACAGTTGCAGTGTATCTGCTGCAAAATAATATCTGCAAAAATAAAAATAAAAACATAAAATATTGCATATCAAATAAATAAAAATGTGTCCTTAAAAAATGAAAAAAAAAAAAACTTAAGTCATAGAGGATGTGTTTGCTTATTTTCACTTAGAAAATCAACTAAACATCTAATTTGACCTGTGGCACCCATACAGCTGTGTGCTAGTATTTAAGTTCTAGAATAAAACTAAAACCTTAAGGCACCAAATATGTCTGGACTGATTAACTACACTTGAAATAAGGGGAAAATTGTTTATATTAGATCTTCCGCTGAACTATCGTTTTGTCTCAGAGCTAAAAAGAGTCCTCATGCAGCAGCAGTGGCTGTGTCTCACTGGTAAGCTGGGGTTATTCTGAGCAGTACCAACATTAATGTGAAGGGTCCAGCCTTCCATAGCCAATGACGACTCTCCTGAGGCCGTAGAGAGATCACTGCAGCCCTATGTGTCACGGCCTCCATCTCCGTGTCCGGGTCTGACCTTGAGACTCTGCTTATGTGCTGCTTCCTCGTCTCAGTGCACAGGAAGCTTCTTGTGCTCCTCCAACGAAATGTCAAGCCCATATGTCAGCAGAACAGAGGGTTTTTTTATTCCTCCGTAGGAGAATGAAGGCTGTAGCAAGTGCTATCAGAGGTGAAATAGCAGTATTACTTTTTAATGTAGACTTTAACAGCCTTTTCTTGTGCTCTGCTTTAAACAAACAAGTGTAATGTAGCAGGGAGGTGTCAGCAGAGCTGCCAAAGAGGTTTTTTAATGTTGTGGTGTTGCGCGGCTCATGTTGGGAGTTGAGTGGCATGCCCTGGTGTGTTTTAGTAGTTTTTTTCTGGAAAATCATGCCCTTGCAACAGGAGATATCACTTTTTTCTTAAACATTGACAGATGAAACAAAGCTGGTATCAGTAGCAAAAAAGAGTGCCTCAGACAAATGTGTTTTTTTTTCCCTCCTTTTTTTTTTTTTTATTGCCTGTGGTTTGCGTTTAAAGAAACAAGAAAAGGGACCATGATTTTTGCAGTTTCAGGACACAGCTGGTTGCCCCATTTAAACAAGTTTTAAATGCTTTGTTTTAAACTATTTCAGCACAATGTTTAAAAAAAAAGAGGTTGTAAACATTTTGCTAATAATATACGTGATGCAACATACCCCGGCTCCACATGAAATTTCAAGTTGCAAGCTGTTGCTGAATACGAATCTGTGTCTACAATCCGGCCGAGAGATACAGATAGAGAGAGCTTGTGGGTGAGTTAGGACATCAGTATGTAGCCTAACTTTGGCCTGCTGAGAGGATTTAATTCCTAAGTGAATGGATGTGTATCTCTTAGCTGTGAGGTGGGGTCAAGCCTTGATAGAAGCCATTTATTCTCATTCTATTCAATAAGGGGGACCGTGTGGAATCCATAACAATATCATCAATCCACAACAACAACACGGATGTAATTTATATGGTAATACAGCGTGAGGAGCGGCCTGAGTCAGGGGCCTGAGCATAATTGACAATCAGCTGTGTGTGTGTGTGTGTGTGTGTGTGTGTGTGTGTGTGTGTGTGTGTGTGTGTGTGTGTGTGTTGGAATGCTAATCTTGTCCTGAGCATGCACTTGCTCGTATGTTCATGGGCTGTACGTGCAAAGACGTCCTGACATCAGCTGTTGGAGGAGAAAACATTTTAATCACTGTACAGAGAGGCAGGGCATCCAGTGCAGGACAGTGGTGAAGAAAACTAAAAAATGAGAGATTTAAGTAGCTTTTTGCTTTTATAGTAAAATATGCCAGTGTTCAGTAAATAATTGTATTAATTATTATTAATTGTGGGGCGGCACGGTGGCGTGGTGGGTAGCGCTGTCGCCTCACAGCAAGGAGGGCCTGGGTTCGATTCCCCGGCCGGGTGACCGGGGTCCTCTCTGTGTGGAGTTTGCATGTTCTCCCCGTGTCTGCGTGGGTTTCCTCCGGGTTCTCCGGTTTCCTCCCACAGTCCAAAGACATGCAGTCAGGCCAATTGGACATGCTAAACTGCCCCTAGGTGTGAGTGTGTGAGTGACTGTCTGTGTCTGTGTGTCTGCCCTGCGATGGATTGGCGACCTGTCCAGGGTATATCCTGCCTTCCGCCCGAAGACTGCTGGGATAGGCTCCAGCTCCCCCCCGCGACCCTGACGGAGAAGCGGCTTAGAAAATGGATGGATGGATGGATTATTAATTGTGGTAAACAGCTCCTCCACTATGAAATGTGGTTGCTTACCAGTATCATGTGGTGGCCAAGCAACATAATGTGTCCTTGTGCATCTACATAGCATTTTTCTTTTTTTCTTTTTTTAATAATGTTAATGCTGAATTTAGTTGATATAAGTGGTCATACGCATGTGGAGTACTTCACAAAGCTTTTGAACGTGCCTCAGTCAATGAGAATAACCACTGAAACCCAGTGTGTTGGATTTATATAGAGCCCTTGAAACGGCATGTGGTGTTTGTTGTTTGTTTTTTTTTAACATCAGATGAGCACCAGATACTATGTGCTAAGCATCATATATTGTCAAAACAAAATACCAGGTCTCTATCTAGTGCTCACTACATTTTACTTTTCTGATAGTGTTGGGCACTCACCTGGTAGTATCTGGTGCTCATCACATAGCATCTGGTGCTAATCTGATAGCGTCTAGTATCAGTTGCTCATCACTTAGTATATTGTGCTCACTCCTTACTATCTGATGCTTACCTGATAGCGCTCACCACAGTATCTTTTGCTCACTTGATATTTACCTAAGTATTACTCCACACTTCCCTTTACAGGCTCCATAGATCTACTTGATTCAAGTGTGTTAACCATTCTACATTAATATTAGATTAGCACTGTTGACAGTGACAGGTGATAACTGTATTGTCATATTTCATTGTTATTGTTATTATTATGTTATAATGATTTCCACGTGTGAATCGAGTAAAAAATGCATTTTTTAAAATGAAGAACTAATTGTAATTAATTGCATTTGTCTTATTTGCTTGAACGTGACCCTAAAGAAAGATTCTTTTATTATTATTTTAAAAAGTATTGCATTTCCTTAAAGCTAAATGCCTGGACAGATTAAGCTAAATCAGAATTTCATTCTTGACCATGAGCATGAGAATCAACTGAACGCAGGGTGAACATTTAAAAAAGATTAAAGCAGTTTCCAGTGAGATCAACAGTGGATTTGTGTTTATACTTCTCCACAATTGTAACTCTCCTGCTCTTATACCACTGTGTTACATCTCGTGTTAGTTTTGTAAATTTGCACACTACACTAAATTTGCAACACTTATTGGTCAACAACTGTCCTTTGTTATCTGCTGAAGCCGTTCTTCGGTGCTAACTTTGATATTTAATTTGATATTACTGATATTGCAGGTATCAGCAGTGTATTTTGCTGTAAATGATACTTCAGACTCAGTGTGCTTCGGTAATAAACAAATTCACAGCACTGCAGTATTTGAATGAGAAGGCTGAAGTCAAGAAGCAGCTTCGGGCTAAAAAGACGAATCAAATGTGTTAATGACTTAAGAAATGTGTTCATATTTTAATGTGGTGTGGTATTAATAGATTTTTATTAGTTAATAATTATTCATTTAATAATGAATTGTGACATCACTAGTAGAACTATTTTATAAAACAGAATTTGACAGTTCTACAGGTTTTGGCATGGCTGAAATGCTTCATTAATTAACAAAAAGGCCTTCTTGGCAAAGCCTTGATGTGTGTTCATCTCCAGAGATCTAAAGCTATATTTGGCCACCCAGTTACAAGAACATGGAATTATATGGCCGCTTCTCCTTGACCTGAGTGCTCCTGTTGCACCAGGCTTTGCCCAGATGTAATTTTCTATAGAAGTAATAGAAAGGATCTGAAGGGTTGTGTTGGTCTTAAGGGATAGATTTGGGCTTTTCTGCCAAATCTCTGTTTATTATTGCACTGATGGTGCATTGTTGTGTCCTTCATTCAAGAGGATGTTTCAGATATCAGTTTTAATACTACTACGGCTCCAAACAAAGATAACATGTAGGTCTGTGGATAAATTGATGCATGTGCAGAAAACCATTCCTAAACCTGTCTGTTTTGAGAATGGAGTTCACCCAGATAACTGCTGTTGAGTGTCAGATGCTTGTGTGTGTTGTGATTTATCTAGCAGTGTTTTGTAGAAAAACAATGAAAGGAAGATTATAATTGGCATAAAATGCATAAAAATGTAAAAGTTTTTGTAGTGAAATGTATTCCTTACAACACAACATTGTTGTATATAATAGTAGCATGTAGCTTTTTTATGTATGAAGAAGCAATAAAACTGCAGTATGTCAAGATATGCAGCTAAGCATAAAACATGTTTTGCTAAACTTTCAGCTTTTACACTTCCGATGGGACTTATAAAGGGCTTTTCTGGCTTTTAAATGTAATTTTCCCTATAGACGTTCACTGCAGCCTCATGAGGAGACTTGCCGTTCCAGTAAATTACTAAAAATAATTGCAGTGACCAAGCACAAAGTTCAGGATTCCACATCCTGTTAAAATTCAATCATTCGCCAGCCATAGTCATGTCCTTGGTCTGTGAAACTGCAGTGCTTCACATGAGCTAATCTGATTTGTATTTTAAAGATGTTCTTAAACCGAAATTCTGAGTTGTTTTAAAAGGATTATGCTGGGGTTATTGGCTGGAGGCTCTGAATGCTGTGAGTGAGTGCAGCAAAATATCAAAGTGCCTTTTTTGGCGGGGGTGAATGTAAATCGTTTGATAAAAAGTCCCTTTTAAGTGAATAAATTGCAACTTTTGCTTAATTAAAGCAAGCAGATGATTTCTGCTCTTGCTTTGCTAATGACTACTGTGACCAACCTGATTAAAGTGAGTGTGGACGTGTGTGTGTATGTGTGTGTGTGACAGAGGGAGAGAGCAGTGTTCTGTTCCAGCATTTGCACTGGCTTAGTGTGTGAATTGGGTGTGTTTTGATAGGCCTGACTGCTTCGTATCCATAAATAGGTGTCAGCGTTGGCAGTGTGGCCCTACTAACACACTGTGGAGGCCGTGCTGAGCCATGTAGACATAAGGAGCACAAATAGATTCCTCTACTTCCCCACTGCAGCCATTATAGTCAACAGCAGTGGGTGTAAGTGGCCAGCATTTGTGGATGAGGCTAAAAAGTGAGAGCAGGAGCATTTGTAGGCCTGTTAGTGATGCAGTCACATGCAGGTGTACATACTGGAAAATAAAAACTGCTGGTGAAATTTATGTTTTGTTGACTTTATAAGTAATAATGTAAAATAATAGGTAAAAATAAAATAAAATAGGCAGAAGTGTGTTCTCTGTAGAGGATTATTTTCACTTAGAAAATCCACAAAATTTTGTTTGACCAGAGGCGCCCAAACGTTTACACATGACTGTATAGAAGAGGGATGGCTCTGGGGGTGTCTGGGGGTGCATAGTGTAATGTGTGTTGTAGGCCTAGCTAGCAACTTGTTAGCCTTACCTTTTCTAAAGTTTCTCATAAGCCTTATTTGTTGGTAAAAGTCCTTAAAAAGTACATTTTAAATGAAAAGCAAAGCTAGAAATAAGAACATGTATAAAAATATGTTTTTTTTTCACCACTTTCTGGTGGGCCAAATTAAATGTCCTTGTTGGATGGAGGTTTAGTAAACTTTAATGATTCTATGCACTAGCATGTATCATTTTACCTAAATGGTTCCTTGAAGATCTATTCACTGAAAGTTTTTTGTGGAACCAAAAGTGGTTCTTCAGCGAAGTTACTTCAAAGAACCCATTTTGGAATCTTTATTTTTAAGAGGGTAGCTGTATAGCTGCCATTTGCCGTCTGACAAAAGCCATATTTCCTCCTACTATGTTTACCCACGTTTTCACGTTCCGTATGCCTACTTATGCTCTCTCTCTCTCTCTCTCTCTCTCTGTCTCGCTATATATATATATATATCCATCCATTTTCTAAGCCACTTCTCCGTCAGGGTCGCGGGGGGATGCTGGAGCCTATCCCAGCAGTCTTCGGGCGGAAGGCAGGATACACCCTGGACAGGTCGCCAGTCCATCGCAGTGTGTATATATATATATATATATATATATATATATATATATATATAAAATATTTATTTTCCTATGTATCTCTCCTCTCTCTCCCTCTCTCCTGGCCATCTATTTGAGCCATTAGAGGTGCTCTCCTTTTCCGGTCCTTGTTTTCTCCTCTCTGATCATGCTGGTCCCCTGCTGGTGTTTGTAGTAGTAGAGCTCAAGGTGCTGGTGCAATTCCACTGGAGGAAAGAGGAGAGGATTGAGAGAGAGAGCGTGAGAGAGACAGAGTAAGGGGAAGAGATGATGAATGGCACTCATTAAGGTAGTAATTTGTCACTTTCCGTGTGACTGGGCTCCAGCTGTCTCTCCTTGTGCTTTTTTGGCCTCTTTGGCTCTTCGTCTCATCGCTGGACAGATGGGTGGAGAGAGGGAGTGCCGCGCCCCCTGCACTGGACCAGGAAGTGCCAGTGTGTGTGTCAGTGAGAAATTGCAATTAGAGACTCCTCAATAGCCTTTACGCTATGTTTCAGAGAGAGTCTGTTCAGTAGTTCCTGTGAAACGTTTTTTTTTTGACCTGATCTCTATCTACTGCGTGTCTATAATATGGTGAGTTTTTGGTAATTTAATAATAACTGATAACTTCAACACATTTCTCATACAGGAAATATTCTTGACTCCAAGCCAGTGGGCATTTGCTTCAAGATGGCAAACACTGGAGTATTTCTTTAAGCAATGAACAGTGCTGTCAAGAAGCCTGTCAGTGGACAAACCTGTGAAATCAACCTGGGGCAAAATGGAGTACATCCAAAGCAATGGATGGATGAAATCTAGTGGCTGAAGAGTGATAGAGGGCAATGTGTGGCTGGCAACTCTATTTAGCTACGAGAGGCTAGCGGTGCAGTTATTTTCCAATCAGAAGCATGAAATTCCTCAGAGCTCCATGGCGTTTGTCACAGCATCATGGCAGTGCTCTCGATGCAGCACATCTATCTGCAGAGACATCCAAGGTCGTCACCACATCACAGCCTTCTATAACAGGAACAGCCCTGTCTTGATGGAGAGACGGAAGTAGGGAAGGACAGAAGAGAAAAAAGAATCATCTAGAGGAACATGCCCCCCCTCAGCTGAGCCTTTGTTCTAATAACACAAAGCAATTTACACTGACCTTTATAGAAATGTAGCAAAAGTAAATTACAATAGTTAAAAAATGCCCCTGAGCCTAATTGCAAAGGAGATTAAGTTTCCCATAATTGCTTTTGGCCATCTAATGCAATTTTTCCTTTTTTTGTAATTAAAGTGATTTAAAAATTTAATACCCCCACCCTCAGTACACACACACGCATACACAGATCCACACTCATATTTCTGCTCACACACACGCTCTTGTCCGATTCCACAAATGCTCTCATTACAGACTCAGTGACCCATTAGAAATGGTGTTATGGTTTTGTATGATCAAACATCGTTTACACAGGATCCAACAAACCAACAAGAATCACAGATTTCACTATAAATCAGCACAGACCACAAGTGGGTGGCATGTGCACTGGAATGTATTGCTGGTTTACATCCATTACATCCATGCAATTCTTCTGCAGAGGCGTATCATTTCATTCTGTTATGTGTTGAGTGTGTTTGAGAAGTTAAACTTCAAAGAATAACAAGACTTGATGAAATTGTTATCACTATGGTAACTCATGCATGTGAAAATATTCTTCACCTCCAAGGTAATGAAAATAATTTCATCACTTTAGGTCTGTAGTGTGTGTGTGTGTGTGTGTGTGTGTGTGTGTTTTATATATATATATATATATATATATATATATATATATATATATATATATATATATAAACAAGCATGTTTGATGCTTTGCTATTTCATTTCCAATACAGCAAGAATCCTACTGGTTCAGAGTCTGTTGCTTTCCGAATCAGAACCAATGGGAGGTGGAAAAAAAAAGTCACACCATTTCCAGACCTGCAGAGCATGCTGTTATGCCAAAAGGTGTTCACCTGGCAAAAGAGCACCTCTGTCTTGCATTTCATTAGCACTAAAAAACTATCATTATAGTAACACACTAGGACACACAGGCTGGTAATTCTGAGTTTATAGTAGTGAACATATATAGTGTAAGGATTGTCACATATATGCCTGGAAGAATTAAAAATGGACTGAAATACATTAATTATAAAGCATTATTAGTTTGTTCCACAATTTTTCTACTTTTTATTATTATTATTATTATTATTATTGTTGTTATTATTATTATTATTATATTGTTGCTATTGTTGATCGATTTTGGGCACTTGATTTCTTGCCTGCCTCAAGAATGCTTTCTTTAACAGCTGTCAAAAAATAAGAAACAAAAGTTATTGTTACACGGATGACCCTTAGCGATAGAAAAAGACTAGCCACCTAAGCAAATTGTTTGAAATCATCTGTGTGGAGAATAACTCTGGTTTTGCTTGTACAACTACTGTATAACTCAATATACAGTATTAACAATAAATATAAATAAACATTAATTCAGTAAAATAAATTCTTATTTTCAAAAAGGTGTTTAATATCTTTGAGCTAGTTAGAAGAACACTGGTGTGGTTCCAGATTTCCCCTCGATTCTGCCAACACACCTGATTGAAGTTAATGAAGCACTGATTGAGGTGAATAATACAGGGCTTCCACAAGGAGAGGTTTAAAAATTATTAAGTCAAAACACCTACATAAAATCATGTATTTTTCCCATCACTCTCACTATCCATGTCTTACTCCATGGCTCTTTCTTTCTCTCTCTCTCTCTCTCTCTCTCTCTCTCTCTCTCTCTCTGTTTATCAGTCTCTCTTTCTCTCTCTCTCTCTCTTGGATATTGAATAGATGTGCTGAATTCCTTCCCAGATGCGGCAGGATCGAGTTGCTTTCATCTCAGTAATTGCATGCTGGCTGTAAACATAGACTCCTCTCCTGCTTTTCTCTCCTTTCACTATCTAGCAGGACGCAGGCCTGCATCCCTGGGGTCTGCTTAACACCACATATACATCCTTACACAGCAGGAATTCAGCATATACAATAGGAGGCATTCGTCTGAAGGCGTACGAGGTCAAAGCTTGTCTTAAAGTGAGAGGGAATAGAATGCACTCTATTTTCTCCATGTGTATGTATGTGCATACATGTGTATGGTGGAGAGGGTGTCAAACAACATGGCATGGCGTTGCTTCTGTAGGCAGATCTGCATATAGGGTAGTGGTTTAGTCAAAGGACTGATTACTGACAGTCATGCAGTGCATCTGCAGCTGACAGTGACACTCCGCTTTTGTATGCATTCAGCATAGTGAATGCTAGCTCTGTTACAGAGAACTGCAAAGAGTTCATGAGAGAGAGAGAGAGAGAGAGAGAGAGAGAGAGAGAGAGAGAGAGAGTGACCGTGTGAAGTAGTCTCAGTGTACTTCTACAGTCAAGATCTTTTGACACAAGCACTCTTTCCAAGTCGCTTGCCAGTCCCTCATTCCAAGCTTTACACTACATGAAAGCATAGTTGCTCTTAAGGGCTGAAAGATACATGAAAGTGCGATGCAGGCCATACTGTTTGTTTCTTATAAATTCTCTGGGTGTAGTGTGAGTTCACAAAAGCCACAGGGGCTTCTGAAGGGTTACAATATGGCCTCCACCCCTTAATTCCAATTATAGCGATGAAGAGCGATATATAGCTCTCTGGGGCCCTTGGCTCTATTGACAATAATCTAAAAACACTGTCGACAGCATTCTTAACCCCTTTTCAAAGTAGCCACTGAGTGCAGTTTCTGCTTGTTTTTGAGGTTAATCTATGACTTGTTTGCTTCTTTTTTAATAATAATGGAATATAATTATGTGCTGAAAATGTATGTAATATACAAAAATGGAAGTGGATTTTATCTTTATAGATAAATAAGCATATCAGCAAAAGAGTTCTTATTGTGTGTAAATGTTATTTTGTTGTTGCGTTTGTACAGTGTTTTTTGATATCAAGTAAGTTGCACTTGTGCTGTCTGTTCTCAGTGCTGTTGGTTCTCAGCGCTCTTTCACGTTGCTAGCAGCTAAACACAGAGTCAATTTTCGAGGCCATTAGGGAGCCTGCCGACAAATTTTTGGCTTCAGTTGATGTAGAACCTTTACAGCGCATGGAGGTTTCATAAACTTTAAAAAGGTTAACACATCTCACTCGTTCCATCTACTGAAAGGTACCTTACCAAAACTGGTTCTTCTGTGTTGCCCATTGTGGTTGTTCTAAGAGGCACAGAGAAAAAATAGCAGGCATAAGTGATGCCAAATGCTATTTATCTCTCACTGTCATTGTTTTTCTCAGAGTAATTAAGGAAGGTAATAACTTCCTAATTCATCAATTTTTAGGAGGACTCACTATGTGTGCTTACTTAGGGGGTGAAAAAAAGGGAGAAAAGAAATCGCTTGCAGTTTTGGCTCCAACGTCAGTGCAATTATAGAAAAACCTGAAGACGCTTGTAATAGAAATGATGACTTGCCCCTCTTGTGGCTTTCAGCCCTTGAGAAAAAGCACAGGCTTCGTGACGGCTTGCTCTTGTAGTCATACATTATGTAGGTGTGTTGCAAGGTCCTTAGGGAAATCACATGCAGGGCACCTGTATTAGACTAATATAGAGTGAGAGAGTGTTTGTGTGCGTTTGAGTGCTCCAGCAGAGAGTGGATTTGGGCAGGACAAAAAGTGCTGTGAACAGCGTTTCCATTCTCTACATATGGCTGTCCTGAACTTTCTCGTCAGCCCTGTCACTTCACACGGCCCACACGACCACCCTTTCCTCCACTTATACACTATGTAAAATGGACCAGATAGTGGAAGTTTTGACTGACTGTGATGTTTTACATTTGCTTAGTTTGAATGTGCAGTGTTTATGTGAGTGTGTATAACTCTATGGTATGTATATACTGCCCATAAAAGTGTAAGGACATTTTGGCTTCTTTTGAGATTTTTCTCGCTGTTACTTTTCAATTAAGTAAGAAATAATGATATGAAGGTGTTTTCCCCAGTTAAATTGCTATAAAATGGCCATTTGCTGATACTTTGTGTATTTATTGCAGCATTCAGTACTCATAGTATCTGTCTTAGTATGAACTGCAGCACAACTTTGACGTTTTTGCCAAAAAATATAGCAATACCTAAACAGCATTTTATTTAACTAATCATCACACTTCTATCAGTATCTACATGGAGCATTCCACAGCATTCTATCAGATATGTATACTATTTGAAAAACCTAGTTACTCTTTACATTTTTTGCACATTTCATGACATACTGATTAGCAGAATGGTTTATAATTACTTGGTATAAAATCTTGCTACATTAACTTGCATCAAAAATGTTAAAGGAGATTTCCATCATTTTGGTATAATATGGTGACATTTTGGTGAAACTTTCTATAATAAGATTTCAATAAAATGATTCAGATTGGCTTTATGTGAAATGGATCATAGTAGAGAAACTTACAAACTTCTCACAGATTCTTGTGACTGTGATTTTCATGTGAAAGATGTGGCTAAGGTGCACATAAATTTATGACTTTAACTGTATTTAATCTTGGTGATGCAAAAAAATTGTACCATCTGGGGATTGTTTTTGCCTAATAATGCTGTGGAAGTGGTTCTCTGCCATGCATGGATTTAAAATGAGAGATTTTAGGCCAACAGCTTATCTCAGACCATTCATAAAACTCAGGCAGCATATTTGTAAATATTTTGTGCAAGAACTTTCTGTGAGGATGCTTTTAGAAGCATTCAGTGCTTTGGGGGTCTACTTCCTATCAGCACCAC
>NC_051218.1:19154193-19191693 GCF_015220715.1 Pygocentrus nattereri
CTCATGCCAGAAGCAGCTTTTGTTTAATTACTTACTTAGATTCCAGTTTCTGCTGGAGTAAAACTGAGTATGTAAACCTACCACTCTGCAGTCAGACCCTTCTCCTAAACATGTTCAGGGCAGAGAGGTATATGCGTTGTAAGGGTACCCAAAGAAATTTTTATTTTTTCATGACAAACACAAGACACAAGCAAGTTCACTGTACATTTTGGATAGGAGATAAATTGATATTTGTAGTGTAGACATAAAGTCTGGCTCCTAGTACTACACTGGTAAACAATTTTTGTCTCTGTAAATTTCCCTAGAAAGGCATCCTTCATACCAAACCACTCAAATTTTGTTTACATCTAAACTATTAAAGGATTAATTAAATTTGCAAAATTCCCCTTTAATCCTCGGCATTATACGGGAAATGTCATTAACATTTAATTAATAACTGTTAATTAACATTAACAGACTTTTATTGCAATTTTTAATCAGCATTAAAACAGTAATCCTGTAAACCTCAGTTATGTGCAACTGTTCTATAAGAACGCAATTGTAAGAGAACCTTTTACGTAACCAAAGGGGTTAATGGAATGATCAGACGCTAAAACAAATACACTGTTTAAAACCCCACATAGCTAAGTACTAACTGACAGAAGCTTGCAAAACCATTGTTCCCTTTGCTCGTAAAAACAAAGTTGCCTTGAAAGAGACACACATTCAGCCATGCTTTAGAAGGACATAAAAAGGCCGCCAAAGGGACAGTTCAGCTCTTACCATGGGAGTTGGGCTCTGGCAGCGTCTCTCTGGCAACCAAGTGCATGACAGTTGTTCGGCCAGGGGGCAACTTCAGCGCTGTTCAACAAAGACAACGTGTGTGCGTGTTGGTATGTTTTTTTTTTATATTTTATATATATAAATTTATTTCACGTTACCAATTCAACAGGTTAAATGTCCTGACTAACGAGCATCAATCTCACTAAAGTAGAATTTAGATTTATGTACTATTGCAACAACTGGTGAAGCAAAATAATACTAAAGTAAGGTAATGTGGAAAAAAGAATACATGGATACATGGATACGACAGGCGAGGGTGATTAATATGCCAGGAAAGGAAAGGTATAGTCATGTCAGGCACAGATTGGAGCTCACCTCCTAGTGTTACATTGCCATGTAGGAAACGGCCCTGGAAGATGAGTCTGAGGATACTGGGGCTGCTCACCTGCTCCTCTTCCCATCCTGCACACAAACACAACTACACTATTCCCCACATGCTACAAATTCAAACTTGTTTCAGTTTAACAGGACAGAATATTCCTTGATATCAAAACTAACAGACAAATAAATTTTAAATGACACACTTTTGATTTAGTATCTCTCACCATAGTATTAGCTTATTTAAACTTGAAAAATTACAGTATGGAACCGTTTGCCTCATTACAGTACTGAAAACACACAGAACTTTTCAATACATTGTTCCACACTATAAATGAGCTGTGCATGTCTGCAAAACATTTAACAGCCAGCCATTTGTTGGGCAGTAAAATGCAGTTGTGATTTGGAGGCTTACTCATGTGCTAAGGTAACTTCTTATAGCCCTTCGTGAAAAAGTCAGTAAGGTTCTATTTGATAACCACCACCAACACCACCAACACCACCAACACCACCAACACCACCAACACCACCAACACCACCAACACCACCAACACCACCAACACCTTCTTTCGGCTGCTTCCTTTAGGGGTCGCCACAGCGGATCATCTACTTCATCATCATCCTCTACTTTCACACCAACCACCTCCATGTCCACCTTCACTACATCCATAAACCTTCTCTGAGGTCTACCTCTTCTCCTTCTACCCGGCAGCTCCATCTCCAACATTCTTTGACCAATATATCCATTATTCCTCCTCAACACATGTCCAAACCATCTCAACCTGGCCTCTCTGGCTTTATCTCCAAACTGCTCCACCTTCACTGTCCCTCTGATCTGCTCATTTTTAATCTGGTCCAGCCTTGTCACTCCCAACGAAAATCTCCGCCACCTCCACCTTAGCTTTTAGACAGAGCCACAGTCTCCAAACCATACATCATAGCAGGACGCACTACTGTCTTGTAAACCTTCCCTTTCACTCTTGCTGCCATCCTGCTGTCACACATAAGCCCTGACACCCATCTCCACCCACTCCATCCTGCCTGCACCCTCTTCCTCACCTCTTTTTTGCACTGTCCATTGCTCTGGATGGTTGACCCAAGATATTTGAAGTCATCCACCTTTACGACCTCTACTCCTTGCATCTTCACCTTTCCACCTGCCTCCCTCTCATTCACACACATGTATTCCATCTTATCTCTACTGACCTTCATTCCTCTCCTCTCCAGTGCAAACCTCCACCTCTCCAGATTCTCTTCCACCTGCTCTCTACTCTCACCACAGATTACAATGTCATCTGCAAACATCATGGTCCATGGAGCCTCCTGCCTGACCTCATCTGTCAACCTGTCCACCACCAACACCACCAAGTTGGATAATTCCAGTATTCAAAATTCACTTTATGGCACCCTTACGTTATGACTGAAGGTTAAAACTGCCTTTATTTTGAGGGCACAAATTTGTTTGATTTGTTGCCCGTTTGGGTCCAAAGGGCTTTAAAATAAACAAAACAGTCTGTTTCCTTGCCATTAATTGTTCAATTTAAGTTGACAAACTCACCTGCGGGCCAGTTTTCAAAGACGTGACGAGCAATGTCTGTGGCTGAGTCATTTGGGGAGAAGGTGAAGTCCTGAGTCTTCCCACTCACAAGGATCAGTCGCAGGTTCACCTGTTACCAGGAAAAGAACAGACGCTGAATACTTGCTCTAACCCTCTGAAATGAACAAAGATATAAAATTTAACACTTCCACCAAATCAAGCATAACATCTACCCATTTACCCTCACCCCACATGACACAGGATGACCTGACGAGTCATCTGCAGAAATAGGCATTCCTTCCTAATTAGATTTTTGCCTTGGCTTCTATGGCCCTGAGATCGCCAGTTTCCTTTGTAGCTTCCTGTCGAATGGGCACATCTCTACAGCGACAGGACAGACAGGGTGGGGTCAAGAGGAAGCGTTCCGGCCCTCTGGTGACTGTGTAACCGAGACCCCCTGCCCTCTCCCTCTCTCCAGGCTGTCGCCCTAATGCAATAACCCCAGGTGTCCCAGACAGCCTGGGACGGAGTTATTAAATTTACATGGACCATGCAAAAACTCAGTCAGCAGAGGGTTGAAGGCAGCATGGTTGAGTTATAGAAAAGAAGTCTCTCTTTGAGTCCCAATTAAAACACAACAGCGGCACAAAATGCCTCAGAGGTCTACAGGAACCATAACCATCGGTCTACCACTACAAGCCATCACACACACACACACACACACGTCCAGTCACACCTCATGAAAAGAAGAAATTACACAGCAGAAACAAAAAAGCAACACAGACAACATTTATCGAGTGAGCAACGTAAAATGCTATGCAGCTGACGTTTGAAGACACCGGTCCATCTCCTTGAGTCATGAGTATATCACAGTACAGACAGCCTTACATCTGTCTATGCTCTTCATAGAACAGAAACATAAAATCCAAGTGAACCTCAATTACTGTCATGTAGAGCGCTGCAATGATGTCTGAATACACCACAGTTTCACTGTAGAAGAGGAATGAAATCTAAACGGCTGTGCTACCCAATCTAAAAAATGCTTCACTAGTACTACTCTCACATCCTTTTTAGCAGAAGCAGTAGATTCTCCAACAGCCAGCAAAAAGCTTGGTTAAAGCAATGTTTAGAGAAGATATCATTTGCATTAAGCAGCCTAATTAAAACTTGATCTGTAATTGAACAATGCTCCAGTTCAGAAAGGGGAGGGTTCATGGCAGCGCAGTGGCACAGCAGATTGAGGCTAGGTACCAGCAGACCTTAATACAGCTCCCAAAATAAATTCAGACAAGGAACAGTGCCTGTGCTTGCTTTGAGAGTAGCTTATAGAATCCAAAAAGAGGCCTCTTGTTCAGGTGTTTCTCTTTTCCCAGAGAGTTTAAATGTACTTTTTCCGCTATTCTCTCTTTTAAATGACTCCTGGGTTTAAACATTACATCACCCACACCCTGTGTGCAGTGCTTGGCTGGTACTAAATGCACTAGTTCAGAGCAATGTGGGGGGTGAGGGGTGCAAAAATGTAAGCCAGCTGGTCCTGCCACAGCTTAGTTTAAACCCACTTGCTACCATTAGCTCCTTAAATGCTTGAGATGCATAAAACTGCAACTAATTAACTTGATTTTACACAAGCAGTTTTGCAATAGGCCCTGCAATACAGTAAAAAGCAGAGGGAAAACTTATGTGCCTTTTGTCCCTTCTCGTTCATTTTATTTGATAAAATCATGGTTGTATTTCAGCTCCCTCTATTACAGCATGACTTATTTCACTGAGTTTTGGATGGAAACAAAATATTAAGCACCCAGGAGAAAATTGGCAAAATCAGGAATTGTTTTTTCTCTCTAGATACATACAAGCTCTTCTCTTGGCTGCGACTTTCAAGAGCTGATGAGAAAGCCTAATATACTAGATTAACCATTAGCATAATCATGAAGTGACAGAGGAATCAACCAATTGTGATTTGATTTGCAACACGGAGGACCAATTTAATGAGAAACAACATCACTCCAGGCCCTCTGGAAGTCCTAGATACATCACTGACTGAACACGAGCTGTAGTCTGCCTGTTATAAGCTTTAAATGGAATATCTTTAAGAAGCAACAAATGTCCATGTCTAATGTAGACTAGCTAAAAAGGTTCATGATAATCACTATTAGCTTAGCTCTAACAAACTAATAGAATCCCACTGATAAGACAAGATTCTTTAGGGAATCAGCATCAGCACAGTTCACAGGTCACCACTGTTAAAAAGACACTGGTGAATCTGAATTCTAGATGGTTAAACACTGATCTGTGTAATTTTGACCATAAGTAGTTGTTTCTTAAATCATAAGGATCAAAACAAACATTCACAGTACATAAACATCTGAGACTAGTCAGGTTGCTTACAGTCAAAAGATGAATTATTTTCATAGAGAAATTGAAAGCTAAAAGAGTGTAAACATCATGAAAAACAGTATTAAGAACGTAGGCTTTAATCAAATATATTTTAAGCAGGGGAAATTTTACCCAGTGATATGGAGTCTTTCAGCTGCCTGTAGATGAGTCAGACTGATAAGAGGCTAATCAAACACACAAGTGCTTTGTAGACAACAATACAATTACAACACACTGGCAATCCTGTACACTACATTCAGTGTTCACAGCTCAAGCAAGAAAAAGTGGAGAGGCTGGTGTTCTCAACCAAAAAAATAAATAACAAAAACACACACAGACCTTGGTCTTAACTTATAGAAAGAAGCTGTTTAAATCACAATGCCATCACTGGTCAGAAAAGTCGCAATTAGATATGTTCCCCAAATCATTCGGCCCTACTCACTACCAAAAAATTAGTGAGAGAGCTTATTTGCATATTGCAGCCATTTTCACTGTCAGTAATCTAAATGGCAATAGAAATAACACAGTACACTGTGTAGTCCAATCATGGACCACGCAACATCTAAAAGAAGAAGTGAGAAAAGCATGAATTTCCTGTTAAGTTCCTCAAGCTACCACAAAACACAATGGTTAATGTTACAGAAAACACAAGCCTACACTTTTAGGTTAGCTGCCAAGATCACCCACACACACAAAACAATTCTGCACAACACATTGTGTAGAAATATTTATTAGAACCAGTTCATAAGAAACCAGTGAGGGCACCTACACTAGCAGTCTAACCAGCTGTGACAGAAACTCAGGTCACAGTTCTCACAACGTCAGGTCCTCCCCAACAATGACCATGTTCAGAGGACAAGGAACTCTCCTTCATCCTCAAAAACACATTACTGGCTTCATATTTTTACCACACACAGACCTACTTCCTATTACATGATGCTTTACCTCTACTCAAGTGATAGATCTCCAGTTTGCATACCATCAAGTACTTCTGCTGAGCGATTTTGAAATTTAGGGCACCCCTCCCCCCTTTTCTAGTGCATGTAAAACAACTTGACTTTTGCCAATGAGCGTCAAGGAATAGAACAAAGAGGTTGCACCATGTGGTGACGTCATTCCAACAGTCTGTTTACAAACACTAAGCCCCTCATAAAGCTGAGGAAAACCCTGCCCCCCCCCCCCCCCCCCCCCCCCCCCCCCCCCCCCCCGCCTAAGGGATTTAGGGGGTTATCAGCAAATCCGTGACAGATAATGGGAAGCCGTGACATTTCTGACAAAAACATTCACTCCTTGCACCCCTTTCTCTAAAACCCAGAGAAGAAAACAAAACATTAAATCTGCCCTGGTGCGCTTAGCAACACCCTCTTAACCATACAACCTAATGCATACTGTGTGGCACTATACGCTTACATGTGTTAAATCCTTGACGGGAATTTATTTACACTGTACTGCATGAAATCAGTACTGATAAACAACACTGAGTGAATACTCCATATCACTGAGTTGACAAGTAAGAATCAAGTAATAAAAACTAGAGCAAAAAAAAAAAAAAAAAGCGATCCTACTCAACCCAAGGGGGATTTTCCCTAACTTCGGCTGTATTCTGCCCTCATGTCACAGTGAAAGATACAAAAGGTGAGATAAACATACACCATATTTTTGGTCTTACAATTAAACGGAACATTTCAGACCTTAAAATAAAATGCAGGCAGATGTCAAGTTGTGATATTCATATTTTGCCTTTAGGCTACTATTGCCCAACTGAAAATGACAAAGAGAAGTGAATTTTGCAAACCCAAGTACTCACTGTGTCAGACTCTCTTTGAGCGGTCATGGCTCTGGTCAAAGAGGAAGGGAGACAGGAAACAGTGATGCGTCCAAAGGGTGCAAACCCTGGCACAAAGGCCCTGTATGCGCTTTTCCCTCAAGCCTTCCTCTGCTTTGCACCGCCTGGCACCAAGTTAAACATTCAGAACTGGTCACAACTGTGTTCATAACATACTGAATTATAAAATAATTTGGTAAAACCGGCAGTATGCAGCAAGTTTCCGTGTAAAATGTATAAATGCAAATATATATATTATATATATATATATATATATATATATATATATATATATATATATATATATATTATATATATATATATATATATATATATATATATATATATATATATATATATATATAAAAATACATTTTTACATTATACATTTAGGCTGCCAACTAAACAGCTGTTGATGATGGTCAGTACAGGTTAGATTTCCCCAGCCACTCACTGGGTATATATTCTAGTTTCTTCCTTATTTTCTGTTCTTTGTTTGCATAAATAAATACATAATAATAATAATAATAATAATAATAATAATAATAATAATAATAAATGTGTGATTTATATGTATTTATATATTACATACTTGTATTATATACACTTGTGTGTGTGTGTGTGTGTGTGTGTATACACACACAGATAACTAGATAGATGGATAGAGACACAGACAGATACACATACACACATATTTCACACGCGCGCTTACATATACATAGACACGAGAAAGAAACTAGAACAGAACTTATAACGTTGATCGGTTAGTTAGTTAGCTAGCGTAACTAACGCCAAGTGTCTGGGGAAATTTAACCTGTACTGAGCAACACCAACAGCTGATTAGCTAGACCGCTAAAATACAAACTCCTGGCTCTAAGCTTATATGTGCCAATACAGTCAAATATTAGGAGAGTACAAATGCCACATACCTTTGAAGTCGCCTGACTGCGGGCTGAGAGTCACTATTACAGCAGCATTACCTGACCGCGAGAAAGTTAGCTAGCTAGCTTAGCTAGCTAGTGCTGCCACTAGCAAAGCAGCTACAGCACAAACAGCAACCAGGCTGATGAACAAATGTAGTTCAGCAAGGTCAACACAGCATTAAAACAGCGAAAATAAAAACAAGACCTATAACGGTACCGTTCAGTTAACAGGCGAGCACTTGGAAGCTCCACCAGTCCAGTGAAGCAGAGCGACCGAGAGAGGCACTGTTAGCTGGCCTGGAGCAGCTACACCGTCTGACTGAAGCTGAAATAATTTCTGACTGCGGCAGAAAATAAGCGGAACCGAGAGCGACCATGGAGCTCGAACAAGGCCAAAAATACAAACTTTCTTCGATTAAAAAAGCCCGGACAAATGTAGCGAACCGCTCAACAGCACAGCGCTTCCCTAACTAGCGAGTATATCCATCACTTATCTCGACTCTGTCCAGCTGAAAAACAGCAGCGGCGCTGGGTTCAGATTAATGGCTGAGAATTTAAAGACACGGGAAATCAGCTGGCCGAGTACACAGGAAACGGAGCCCGCCCGAGCGAGTCTGGGAGATGAAGTCTCAAGATAACACTCCATTTTGATTACGGCAGTAACTTTTATATCATGAAATATGAAAAGAGTAGCATTCACTAGTCTTTAGAAGGAAAAACCTTTACAGCCTTGAACAATTTTGAATGAGGCCTCAGGGTAAGATTGTTTTGAATGCATGGAATTATGGAAGCACTACCACACCTATCATTCATTAATAACATGTTTATTACTGAAAGTAAGTCTAATACATCCAACTAAGTGTTTATTTAAAAATATTTAAAATAGGTACAGCAAAATATTATTATTTACAGAATAACAAATACATTTGCAAAGGGTATGCAAAAATCTCCTTTCGTTTCCATCGTAATTTGCATTTATGTAACATGTCTTACATAGAACATTTATATACATATTTTTACACTGTGGTCTCAGTAAATGTAACAGTTCAAGTGACAAAGATACACACATACATACATACATACATACATACATACATATATACATGGTGTCGAATTTCTCCCATCACAAAAGGGAACAGATGTGACAACTGATGTGATTCTTAACAATAACAGGCACTGCATTGATAACCTCCAGTCAACATTGTAAACATACACACACATATGTTTTCTTTTAAAAACTTTAACTAAGGTAAAAAAAAGGACTCCTGTTAGTGTATCAGTTTGGCAAAATACATAATTAAATTTTTTACCATCCTGCACACTTACATAGTTAAGTAGTGTTTGCTTAACCATGTAAAGTATAAACATTTATACAACAGACTAAAAAGATTAAACAGACTTCAAGAATGGTCATTTTTTTCTTACGGGGAAATTATGTAACTGTATACATAGTGTGTTCATCAAATTACAGAAATACTACATTGATGTAAAAATAATATCATAATCCACAGAGTAATTTCACTTACATATTCACAAATATAAATAACTTTGGAATTACACAATAACAAAATATATGTGCTTCAATATTAGTATGAAATAAATAATAAACTGGTGACTTTAAATAGTACCTAAATATATAGATTTTTAATTTGATAAAAACTCCTTTCAAGGCAATGAAGCATACAAATTAACAGATTACATGGAGCCCAGATTAAAACACAACTTAGAAGTGTAGAAAACTCCAATATTCACAATTTTACATTCTTAGGTCACATAAAATTCATTTTTATGAATCAATGTTTATTAAATTAGCATTAATGTTTTACTCTGTTAAAGTACTGTAAAATATCTGTCGACTGTAACACATAACAAGAACACTGACACTTTTTTTATGTGGTATTGAGCCTTAATCATAGCAGCATCAATGGTTCTCTTCTGTCCCGTAAAGTTATCTTGTGGCACTTGCTGAACACTTTCCAGAGGTAATCCACTTTTAGAATGTAGCATTATGCATAATGTACTTTACAAACAAATTAATTTGCCCCCCTTCCCCAAAATTAAAGCAAACAAAGTAGGCAAAAGATCCACCCATTACAGGTTACACAGCAATGTAATGTGCAAGTGTGTAAATCTGTAGGCTGTACATTTTATAATGAATTTCACCTCTCCACTTAGGGTGTGTTCGCTTCAACTTCACTGTCATCCCCTGAATAAATAGGTTTCTTTCCTTACAGAATGGGCTCAGAGTTCCTGGGCGAACGTTTTTCAGCTGATGAACTGTTCCTGATTCCGTATGCAAAGTAAATCAAAAAGCCTGAAAGAAAACATTGAGACATGGTGAGAGAACAGCAGTTAAATCCACTATCTGCAGCAAAAATCTGCAGCACTGTCACCACTGAAAAAAAAACATATCAAGATGCTTTAACTAAATTGGTGCAAACTTAAATCTACACTATGTAAGATTTGGGGATTTGGAGCCCTCTCTGGTGGAAATGTTGCATGCAATGTGCAGGAGAAGATTTTGTAACATCAGCTGTGCTTTGGGCCACCTCCCCAACAGATGAATCTGACGATTGCATATTCTTCTACTATCTACTATTGTCATCATTTATTCATCAGTATGATGTTGATCTTGCACTTGAGACCTAAACACTGAGTCAGATCTCCTTTTTGATTCAATTTTCTTAGATAGTGCAGCTTTAAAGGCAACATGAAATCAAAATGAATCTTTTTACCTTATTAGTTCATGTCCCTGGTCATACTAAGCACAATCTGTTATATCTTTTCATTAAAAAAATAAAAGTCTTGTTTTTCTATTCTATCTTCTATTAAAATGCAATGACCTGTGGCCACCTGTTAAACATCTTCTGATTTGTTGATTACACCAGCAACCAGGGGAAAATATTAATATTAATCAGTAGTATTATGTTTCATCTCCCCTTTCATCGCCCCCACCTATCACAGAGTGAAAACACTCAGCTAGCTCTGAGACTCTCCTACTACAACGTTTCTCATGGAAATATGTTACAGTAGGGAAGGAAAATGCATTATGATTTCAGATTCATGTTGACTTTAAAGAATTAATTTTGCAACATGAATGATTTAATTGATTTCACCATTCAAATTCAAGAGCAAGCGGAAAGCTTACCAATAACCATCCAAACTGTAAAACGAATCCAAGTTCGTCCATCCAGCTGCATCATGAGGTAGATATTAACAAAGATACTGACCAAAGGCAACACAGGAAGCAAAGGCACCTGGAAAAAGAAAGTACTTTAAGACCAAATGCAAAAGCTTGAGGACCTGAAGTCTGCTTATGCAAGGAAAAGCAGAGAGATTAATTGTATATATCATCCCACAGGGGAAACTGGCTCCATTTTTGTACTGTTAAAGGCAGTCATGGAAAGAGTGCAATACAGTGTATTATCTGTATTATATCAGAGTGGAGTGTTTGCATGGCATTTAAAAACACTGCAGTTTTACCTTGAAGGTGATGGCCTCGTTGCTCTGGGGCTGTCTCCAGATGACGAGGACACAGATGGATGAGAGGACAACCAGGCTAACCACCACAGTGACCCACACAGGCTGCCCTTCTACAACATTGTCACCCCACAATGCCAACACTATACACAACAGAGTGAATAACACACCTGCAAGAGTGAGAAAGAGACAGAGACTTAGAAAACGTCATTTGTTTCCACATTTCCTCAAATTCAACAAAAAAGATGCACCCAACAGCCCTATGCACTTATTCATATTCAGAGGTTTAAATGCCCTCAGTCAAATTACATGATTGGAAATTAAAGTAACATATCCTCTACAGGGAATAAACTTAAATATGTCATTTTCTTATAATATTCATTTCAGCAAATATACAATAATTGTGCTTTAAATGTGCACAAGTGTGTCTACTCTACAAGATGTTCTACAGCAGACATCAAATGCAAACTTAATTTCACTTAAAAATGAACAAAGCACGTAATTTCACTGGGCTGCCCAGACTTCAGCAGTACAACACACTGCGAAACTTTAAACAGAAATCACTGACAACAACAGACAGAACACTGGAAACTCTTACAAGTCATGGCTGTGGTGGCATATACAATGAGGCCTGATATTTTGGTGGGCAACTGAGAGTTGGGCAGCAGTAGAAGTCGGGCAGAGAAGGTGCCCTTCGGTGGCATTTTCTCCAGCGTTTGTCCATGCTCGTCTCCACTGTCCCTGTCAGTTATGGTTTTCTTGTCAGTCAGCCTCTCAAGTTCCATCTTGTGAGCGCTGGAGCTGAGGCTGCCTGGCTGGTACCTGTGAAGAGAATGATAAAACAAAAATTGGATTTGACCATTAAATGCATATTTTGGGTCACTAGAAACCCATGACTTTATGCCCCCATATATATTTTTTTCCAAAGAAGTGACAAACAAAATAGCAAAACACAATGCATTTAATTAAAGTACTTTTTTATTGTCAATAAGATGTTTTGCATTAAGGTGTTCTTCCACCAAATACTGCGGAATAGTGTGGTACGGTCACTAATCTGAACCCAGAACTATCCATACCCTGGTCAAGTGTCCATTTCCCATTGCAGAATAAAATCGTGAACGTAGACGGTCACATGATTTCTTTCATGAATGCTAGAGTTAACAATAAACACAGACAACAATTGCAACAGAACTTCAAGTTCTGATTTAGCTTTTGCTCTGCGTTTTGTTTTATGTATAGAGTAAAAGACAGAGATTCTGGCCATGTTAAGTTTTCAGAAAAGGTGGATGTCTGACCAGAGTGGTATGACGTTTTGTGATGGCTGTATTTGACCAGATTGTGGTCGGCACTATTTCTAGCTTTGCTTACACATCCCAGTTTGACAACCTTGGTACCTCAACAGGAAATGATATAAAAATGGTGATCACATATTTAGAACCGTACCGCTCTAAGCAGTGGAAAAACAGCAATTGACAAGTAGTTCATGACTGGTTAAAACCATTTGTTGTGTTCACATTCATCTAGCTGTTCAAAAAGTGAACCAACCTGAGGATGAGCACACATACTGCCACAAGTGTGTAAGCCAACAAGGTCCCAATTGACATTAAGTCCACTAAGGCATCCAGATCGAACAAGAAGGCCATCAGAGCTACATGGAGGAAAGCCACATAAAGAGTTGAGCCACAAACAGCCACTCATTTGAACATTAAGTAATCTAGAGAAAAGTAAACAGTCTTTGCAGAATTAACCTAAATCCATGACTACTTTTTAATTAGGTTAAAGCTTGTTTTGTGTGCACACATTATGCATTTACAATTGGATTCACTGTCTATTTGTCATTTAACATGGACACTAATCTTGAGAAAAACTTGCGTAAGATTTACACTCAGGTTTCTGAGCAATGTTCACATTCCTATTTCTTTAATTCAAACTTTGTTAGATGTTAAATTTAACACAAGTTTAAATCTAGAGCAGCACTGCAGCTTTACCTGCAACAACACCGGACACAATGGTGGCAAGCACAGGAGTCTTTGTTTTCTTGTGCATGCGGGAGAGGAAGCGGAACAAAAGGCCATCCTCAGCCATGGCAAAGATCACTCGAGGCATAGGGAACATGGAGCCCAACAGGCTAGAAGCAAGCAACAGGAAAACATTCAAACTTAGAAAAACGAAGCTAGGGAGTTTAAAAGAATGCAGTGTTTATCAACTCAATTTGTTTCAACTGCAAAACATCTTACTAATGATGAAAAATAAACCTACCTGGTGGAAAGGGCGCAGAGAGAGCCTACAGCCACTATATAGCGGGCAGGATCCCATTGAACATATTTGAAGGCCTCAGGCAGTGGGCTCTTAGTGTCCAGGATGTAGTAGGGCATCATCAAGGTAAGGGCTGCAGACACTCCAAAGTAAGCAACAAAGCAGATGAGCAGCGAGGCCACAATACCTATTGGTATAGAACGCTGGGGGTTTTTGGCTTCTTCACCTACAGCGGGAAAAAAAGAACCAGTAAATCAGGTTGGAATTTCCCCACCAAGACATAAAGGTTTTACTTGTGAAGTTTGAGTGTGGTATGACCTACTTGTAGTAGCAATGCAGTCAAAACCCACAAAGGCATAGAAGCAGGTTGCTGCTCCAGATAGTATTCCTGAAAAGCCAAATGGTGCGAAACCGCCAGTGCCGAAGTCGATTCCCCTGAGAAGCATAAGGCAACATTTTAGGTTATGCATGTATATCTAACACTCTAAATTCAAGATATACAAACACAACCCTCTTGGAAACAGCACCCTCCACCCACTCCCTCTCATCAGAGCTGTGGTTGGCACACTTACTCGGTTACCAAAGGGCTTCTGTTGTTTTTGATGTTTTCCAGAGTTAGGTTCCAGTTGGCAATGTCACCCTTCACAAAGCCTGAGATGATGACAAAACCCAGCACCACCAGGTTGATCCCTGTGAAGATCTTGTTCACCAGTGCCGACTCACTCACACCAAATGCCAGCAGGCCTGCAGCGTGGGAGGTGACAGTTGCAGAATTATTGGCATTGCCATCTTTAGTGAGCTAGTGGTACAGACAGATCCTCACTTTCAGCTAACTGTGAATTTAACTGCATTAATTATGGCCAACTTCATAGCCAAAAAAAAAAACCCAAAACAAATAACAGTTCACAAGAAAGTTATAATTTAGTTTTTATATGTGCCACAGCTAAACATTTATGGGTGTTTCTGCAATTATAGGCCAAAGCAGTGAATTTGTTTTGGATGTATATTCACATTTTTATCAGGAAGCATAGAAAATGTTTTATGAGTGTCATAACACTACATATAATGAGCTAATGTAATATATGAAGGGTCAAAATTACAGTTTTATTCATGATTCACACTTACAATTTCAACCTTCAAATGCATATGCAAAGAAGTTGCAGAATGAAAAAATGACAGGTTGTGAATTGAATCTGCACTGTGTGCCATTAAATGGAAACATTTAAATAAATACTTTTGGTCAATCATTTATGTCAGGTATTTAGGTAAGAAGGACTCACCAGTGAGTAAAAGAATCAGAATAAGCGCAAACAGGTCCGGATATTGTGCAAGGACTCCTCCAGTATCCGGAATAGCCATAGAATTGTTGAAAAAGGTGGAGATCTTCTGTTCCACTAGATTGTCAAAGGTGGAGCTCCAGGCTCTGGCCACGCTGGCTGTGCCTGAAAAAAGCAAAGAGACAGCAATTAGTGTATATGTGAGAGCAGCACAGCTGAGCTGCTCTTTAGACTTGGAGAGCATGCACTCTCAGGCCCTTCATAAAGAGGTATAAACACTTCATCTATATCTAGAACCACTTCAATTAATTTCGAGATTTCACATAACTGTGACCAGTTCCTGTTTTTTTGCCTTTATTAAAGAGCTCTCAGGGGCCAATGCTTTATTCATCTATAAGGAATTGACACTGGAAAAGCCTGCAGCTCATAAATGATGTATTTCTGAATGTCAAGTAGTCACTTAAATCCGGCAATTAAAAGCAGTTTCCTTTAAGCCATGATATTTCTTTCAAGTTCCAATTTATTGGATTTTCTTACCTATCACATAGGACAGAATAAGATTCCATCCAGTGATGAAGGCCCAGATTTCACCCACTGTCACATAGCTGTACAGATAAGCAGACCCCGTCTTAGGTACCCGTGCACCAAACTCGGCATAGCACAAACCAGCAAGCACAGAGGACAGAGCTGCAATTAGGAAGGAAAGCACAATGGCTGGTCCGGCCTTTTCCCGGGCCACCTGCCCGGCGAGAACGTAGACACCAGCTCCTAAAGTAGCCCCGACTCCTAGGGCTATGAGGTCCAGAGTAGAGAGGCAGCGAGCAAAGCGATTTTCTTCCTCACTGGTGTCCAGCACGCGTCGACGCACCAACATTTTCCCCAACACGGCCAGCTGTGCCATGACGATTATTTAGTCAGAGTGAACAGTAAGTTGGAAGAATGTTGAAGACTCTGGAGGAGAAGGCTAAAAAGAAGAGAAAGACAAAATGTTGTTTTAATCTTTTGTATTAGCCAAACACAAAGACTTTCTGACAGTTTTGGTGTCAACATTAAAAAAATACATTATATGGTAATATAATTATCCATAACACATACTCACAGTTGCATTACAACTAAAACGTAAATCTGAAATAGATCTGAAAATAGTGATATGTCTAAAACAAGAGTAAAGTCACAGTTTAAATGAAATTGTAATAAACTGGCGAAAGCTTTCACTGTATGCTGTACATAAGCAAATGAAAGAAAATGTACCTAACCTCTTTGTTACATTCAAATCCACTAGTCACGATTAGCTAATATGCCACGCATATATTTGCAGAGCAGGTTTTGAAACACTTAATTTTCCATGACGCTGACCTCAGAGCGTTTGATAACATCTGTCCACCACACTAACCTTCTAATGACTCTGCTAATGGGTACTATGGTGGCAGTCTAACAGTTTGTTTTCCAACCTTAAACAATACCTCAGAAATTAGAAAATGATCTCGGTTCCAAGACATCAACTAAACTAGAATTAAACTAAGAAAAATTTGTTATGTTTTTGTGAAAGTAAAAACATTTCCCCAAACTACAGTGTAAAACAACAGTATATCCTTGGTCCTCAGGGGGCTAGATTCCGGCACTTTTTGGTGATTTCTTAACTCAAACATATTTGACTAAACTGGCCAGTTAAATCCCAGATTTAGTTGGTGTGTTCATGTAGAGTAATCAGTAACTATGCTGGATTCTAGCCTTCAGTTCCACCCTAGGTCAAAGGTACCCAACCTGGCACATAAGATGGCCACACCTGTGTTTATAGATACAAGTTGTAGTAACACCTGTGAAAAAATAATGTCTTATCTTACCTTGCTTCTTGTATTGGCATAAATATTTGATGTCTACACTGATGTGTTTGCTTTTATTCGCTTATTTTTGTCATTTCATTTTAGCTTATTAGAGTAGAAAATTCAATAATTATTTATTGTTATATTATATATATTGCTGTTGTCTGAAGAAAACCTTGTATAATCAAAATGGTACTTTTAAAGGAGAAGGAAAAAACATACTTTACATTTAATGTAATGGAACATGGAACCAGACCTTTTTCCAAGTCATTTTGGGTCCTTACTTTTAGTCCATTCAACATTGTTAGAACCATTTGATGATGGTTTTATGTTCTATGGTTCGATTTCAATACCAAAGCTGTGAACTTAGCCAGAAGCCCTCCGCACTTCTAAGAGTCCAGCTGGCTGGGGGAAACTCAAATGACCACAGAGACTAGGTCTGTACTCAGAAGGTTTCCCGTTTATTGATCAGAACAGCAAAGCATATATACACTGAGAAAAAAGGGGAGGCATACATAAAAATGGCACAAGCATAGCGTAATCATGTGACAAAACAACAAAGAGAGAAAGCAGTCATGAGACAGGGGCCCCAAGGACGTTTATGACGTCCAGGTACATGGAGCCTAAACAACAGATAGTGTTAGAACATTGCTAATCGGATATCGCTGTCACTATGTGTTACAACTAACCATATGAAGACACAAGCATAAGGTCATGATATAGTCATGAACCCAGGATTTGTGCACTGATCAGCATGCACTGACATTAGGATCTAACAAAGACGAAATTTACATATAATGTAAAGTGTAACAGGTTTTTTCAAATTAAAATCATCAAGTGACAAAAAAGTGCTACTGTATTTACAAAAAAACAAGTAAAAGTCTATAACTCGGCTGTTCAGTCAAAAAGTACACAAAGTACTCAGGTGCACTTAAATAAAGCTCAAGTAGACATTTCAGTCTGTGCTTTTTGCTGTACCTCAGCACATTTAAGTGTAGCAATTTGTCTTTCATCTCTTTTTCCGATGGCTTAACAGGAAAGCATAAAGTGAACATTAAAATCAGTGTCAACAGCCAAACGCAAAACTCTGTTCTCTTGCATCAATAAAGGTATGTGAGGCAATACCTAAGCAGCAAGAGCCAGTTTGTTTCAGTTCCACACGTCACAACACACCCCACACCTCCAGTTACACCACACAAAAAGGGGGAGGTGTGGGCAAGGGAGCAAGGCCACATATATGCCAATTACCATCTAGATTAGATGGAACAGTTTAGGGAGTATCCAACAGCAGAAAAGTATTCACTTCAGCTGTGGTATAGAAGTGTCATTATTTATGCCTTATACTGATGAAAGAGACCACTGGCATCAGGTCTCAAGCTAGACACAGAAAAAAGAAAAAAGGCGATTTCTGTGGAAAAAAATGAGGAAATCAATTTAACTAACCAACTCAAAAGAGTGCTCAAAATAAAAATGCAAAGGGGAAGACAAAGACAGACTAACCTGTGACTAATTAAACTTTTAAAACAGAACATAAATGAGTAATGCTGCAGGAAAAGATAATGCAACACCAGTGTAATAACAGAAATGGTCATAATGAAAATTAGCTCGCGCAGGGACATACATTAGTAGAGGAAGCCAGATCAAGTGAGTAGATTTCTCCATTTTGGGAAATCTGCTTCAGATCAACAGGTTTTCCACATACACAGCAACCAGAGCAGGCATGCAAGTTTGATCAAGCCCCGTCTGGCAGTCACAAGTCTAACCAGGATGAGTAGGCTTGGCTCAGCCAGACAACTGTACTTGAATTATTTAACACTTTGTACGTCTATTGTGTACGTGTATTTCCAAACGTGGGCTTTGTAAACAGGGCTTGGGCTTGAAACCGATATCAGGATATTCCCCTTTTCAAATGAAAAACAAGATATGCAAGAAAGACACGGCCTGAAATACAGCTGGGTGAGACTTTACACAAAGACACTGCAAAAAACTTTTGTTTTAACTTTAACCATTTGTCTTACAAGATTGAGTTAAACTCCTAAGTTAACAGAACAAGAATATGTGCCTTAAGTCCTGTTGACTTTTTAAGTTTTGTACTTTTTGAAGTTCTATAAATTAAAAATTGTAACCTTTTTGAGATAAAACACTATTTCTTACAGTGTATAAATAATTTCAATGTACAACACCTCAATTTTTCTGTATAGTGCATCCCTTGCTTTATTTCGCTGTACTTTGCATACTGCTGATGGTAAAATTCTAATGATTCCTTTACGTCACGAGCAGGAAACCACAGTCAACCAGACTGGGCACATACCTCAAAAAATAAGAAAAAGAAAAAAGAAAGATGCTACATTTCCTCCTTCTTGACAAGAAGGAAAGACAGAACTCAACTGTTGCAAGGCAAAGGGAAGAAAGAAGGCCAAAGTTGTTTAACAAAAAAACAAGAATGGGACGGCAACTTGGCAGAGCAGATGATTTGAGTGGCTCCATTTGGCGAAGCTATTACTTGGTAATACTCTCCAACCTGCATGTCACCTATAGGCAGTATGAGGAATTCTATCACTTTAGGGGCGGCGATTATCCTGAACAAAACCTGCTGTTGTGAGCTACTTTTAGGCCAAACGCTAACACATCCTGTAGTAAAGCGAGCACCACACCAAACACTCATTGACAGTCAAAGCTGAGATACTTTTGGGAAACCCAGCCCAGAACAGGAACTACAGATGTGACACTCCCAGTCTGATGTAACAATCTTTATGTTTTCATAAGTGTTAAGACAAACATGAGAAGAACTTATCGAGAATAAGAAAAGCAGGTAATGAGAAAATGAGATAAAGCGTGAGATAAAGTATGTACTCCTGTAAAGATGTAATTAAAGCACAGTCAGATTTCACAGTTAACATATTTAATGCTTATCATATGCTGTGCTGCATAAATGTAATATCACGCTCCCCCACACCCACACCCCCGTTTTTACAGTAGTTCTGTGTAACAGGGTTGGCCAAATGGGTAAAAAATGGAAAAATGAAGAGTGTGAATGAAATGTGATGCAACCAGCAACCACAATCACAGGAAATACGTCTACACATCTCTACACCCTGAGGGGAACAGGACCCCAGCACATGTAGTTCGTATTACACCATCACTGACAACGATTAACATGAGTAAAGAGACAAGATCAGAGCAAGAATTCAGCCGAACTGGATTATAAAGGAATCACGACTCTGGCATATCACTCCCGTGGCGGTTAAAGGGAAAGTGAGCTCATTTCTGCTCCGAGCTTTTCTTTCCTTTCGGTGTAGCATCTCATCCGCACATATGGCTCGAGCACCTCGTGGCGCGGTCGCTCTGAGACGTCAGCGTAACACTCGGAACACAAAGCCTGAGACAGTTCCTCGAGTCACTGAGAGATAACCGAACTGCCTTATCTAAAGCTCTCTCAGTTATCACTTCATCTCCTTACAGTTAAATAAACAGCGTCTACAAGTCACATCGTTTCCTTAATAAGACATACAAGCCAGAATGAATCTCACGCGAACGTTTACACCATCCCGATCGAAACCTGTTGTAAAACTATTAATCAGCTGATATCAGATGATCTCGATGCTCCTGCTAACGTCTGTAGTTAGGTTTAAAGTGGTTGAGCCGCTAACCCGGCTAGAGAAGTCGAACCGACTTTAGACAGTAAAGTTGGCGGCGAGATAAACGACAACACGTTTCCTAAAACTTCACAAGATAACGGCTGTTAACTGTTTATAGTTAACTGCTGTTTCTATAAACGTGAGCAGTGAAAGTTTAGTTACCAGCTCTTTTGCCGGGTTTACCGCTCCAGCAGACGGCGAGGGTCGGTGTGGAAGCCGCGGTGGGTCTGACTGATACCGGACACTGTAGACTGAGGCGCTGCCGCTGCCGCTGCCGCCTTAAAAGGAAGGAGGGGTTCGTGACGTGACTATGCATGTCATCTGTATCTGGAACATCTGCGGTAACCATGGGCTACGGATGGAGTGACCAACAGAGCGGCGGATGCTCACGTCAGACTGCTCACAATTCCAGTCGCGTAATTCAGTCGGTTGAGTTGTAAACAAGTTCATTCAGAACGGCTGGATGTGAAATGGCGCAGTGCAGAGAAACGCGCTGGCTCCGAATTGGGGTGGCCGGGTAAGACCAGAGGTTTCACTGCGGTGGCGCACTGCTTAGAACGTAAAATCGCGTTATTGTTTTAAAATGACGCATATATTATTTCTCTCTGCCTAAGTAAATCTGCCCATCATTTCCTCGTGAATAAAACATTACAAGTACTGCCCACAGTAAACTGAAAGACAGCACTGCGCTGATGGAACATGTTTCAGTCATTCGTTAGGAAACGATATACTTGAATTAAGTAAATGAAGTGCATCTCGGCTTTCAGTGCATAATGTTAACTGTAATGTTAAGGACAATTCAAACAGACAGGCCACAGTAGCTGTTCATTTAGGTTGCGTTCAGTACAGGCTATGAATGGGTCTAATGATCGGAAAGCGAGCCAGACAGCCTAATGACTTATATTACCATCCATTTCATAATGTAGCTCAGCAGCATCACTGCTGAAGGGAATCACAGTGATCCGTGCTTATTGTTAAATGCAACACTCTTATAACTGATTGGTAACTTCCCTGATGACACATTTTCACCATGAAGCATAACTGCTGCTTTATTGATGATGGCTAACGGATGATGGTTGAGGTTCCCCAACTGGTTTTGCCAGAAGAGTTTGGCCATGCCTCATGCTAGAGTGGCACTGGTCACCCCTGGCCACCACCTCTGGCTCACATTTCTTTAGAATGGTGGTGGATGAACTAGCCACTGATGGATACAACACTAATATTCTACTCACAATCCAAAACACTGAGCCTGTCTGCTGAGCTTTAATGTGTTATGTCGGTAAAGGTAAAATAGTGGCAAACTTTTCTTCAGGTGTTATTTTGGTACCTCTTCGCAATGAATTGATTTTAAAACCCGTCTTCGCAAGACTATTATAAAACAGTTGGCTCTGTCATCAGGAAATGTATGTGCAAACATTTCATGCAACAACTTTAGGTATCATCGAAACAAAGTGCACTTGATGTCAGGTTCCTATCACCACTAGTGTAACAATGCTGTTTTAGTAGAATGGAGCATTTTCCATCAAACCACTCTGAATGACTTTATTATATCTTAATTATTTATTTGTACAGGCATCATGAAAAACCACTGAGTTTCCTTTGAATAGTGTGGGGTGTTTCAGAGGCTGAGGATGAATGCTCTGCATATGATAAGATTAGCTGAAATAAGAGTGCAGCAAAATGATGTTAGCTTACAAGACAAGGGCAGTTAGTGTCTGTGATCTGTGTAAAAGCTGGGCAGATGTTCCTCCCCTTAGGTCTCCAGTGTTTTGCATTTTAAAGGGCCCAGATCATGGAAAAACAATTTTTCCACAACTTTTTAAAATTGTGTTGTGACAGTATATGAACATTGTTGAACTTTCAAAACGTACAGCTACGTTTCCAGTCCATAAGGGAAGTCACGAAAACAGCCTGTTTTGAGTGTTTTTGTGATATCATGAACACCAATGTATTTATATGTATCATCCGCTTCAGCAGTCTAGCCCCACCCACTCGAGCTGAAGTTATAAGGAGTGTTTCAACATGGAATGCTTTTTCAATGAGCCACAATACAAGTCTTAAAGCTGCAGAAACAACAACTGTTAAAAAGGTTGGATGGTCATTTAAAAGTAAATTATGTCTGTTCTTGCTACATAAAATTGCACAGATGTCATAAGTCGACTTTAGGGAGAAAAATAAAATACTTTAAAAGTGAAGGCTGTAGGCCCTTTATTATGGCAGAGTGCGAGACTGGCTGTCCAAGAACCAAAAAATGCCACTGCAGACTCTAGTCCTGATGGGCCACAGCAGAGTTCAGTTACACCTCATTAAACATACCTGATTCAAGTCATCAGCCAATTAGCAGATTTAGAAAAGGGATTATGCTCATGTCTGCACAGCTGTGGCTCAGCACGAACCCAATCTGACATGCCTAAATTACCGGCTCTCCAGTAGGACAGGTGATATGGCAGAAATAGAACACTGATCTTTCAACATATTTTCATGAGACACGATATGCATCATAAGCTGGAAGACAGAAAAGGACCAGCAGTACCACATTTAAAAATACTATCAAAACTATGAATATCTTGCTTTTTATTCTATATTTCATATACTGCACTACTATAAATCCAATTAAATAGGACTAGTTATGCTCGCTCTGTTATGAAACATGCAGCTGGTGTTCTTTATGTAGTGACAGTGTCCACAATATGCTTAGAAAGATTTTTGAGGTTTATTGTTGAAAATTGTTAGTTAAAGCAGAGACTACTTTCAATACAAATTAACTTGAGAAGCCTCAAAAAGCAAAAGTTAAAAGTGCATCTTTAATTCAAGTGAAATCAATAAACACATTAAATGAGTATACACACCAGATTAAAACAACAGTGATGACAATTACATTAACATTAAAACCAAACATATTACAATTCAACACAGCAAAAAGCTATATACACATCTGGAGGATTTTAAATATTTTGCAGCATTTAAATATAGGGTCAGTTTCACTGTCCAAGCCTAAATTTAGTCAAAGACTAGGCCTGATCCTTATCTGGAAAATTCATTTGGGAAACTGGCCCCTGACTTCCATTCTCATGTATTTCTTATTTTAACAGTCTAATCACAGGAAATAAAGCAACAACAGATTTTGTAAATATCTCAATTTCTGACAAAGAAAATCTCTTACAGGAACACTTCAGCAACATTCAGCTTGTTTACATGAAACAGTAAAATTTACACTTGCACATTGAAATAAAAAAGCCTAACAAGCAAACTTGGTGCCAAGTACTTGGAATTCTGGATGAAAGCAATTAACAATGCAGTAGAGCAAAAATAATACAGTGTTAATTTAATGTAGTATGTCTGATCAGCTCTGCTTTAATTGCTTGATATAAAACTGGTAATTTCATGTAGTACATGTCATCAGCTCTAGCAAGCACCATATACACTATATTTACAAAAGTATTCACTCACCCATCCAAATCATTGAATTCAGGTGTTCCAATCACTTCCATGGCCACAGGTTTATTAAAACCAAGCACCTATGCATGCAGACTGCTTCTACAAACATTTGTGAAAGAATGGGTCGCTCTCAGGAGCTCAGTGAATTCCAGCATGGTGCCGTGATAGGATGCCACCTGTGCAATCTTGAAACTTCCTTGCTTACTATTCCAAAGTCAACTATCAGATAAGATAGTTATAACAAAGTGAAAGCGAATGGGAACGATAGTAACTCAGCCACAAAGTGGTAGGCCACGTAAAATGATAGAGCAGGGTCAGTGGATGCTGCGGGGCACAGTGCACAGACGTCGCCAACTTTCTAGAGTCAATCACTACAGACCTCTGAACTTCTTGTGGCCTTCAGATTAGCTCAAGAACCGCATACAGAGCTTCATGCAATGAGTTTCCAAGGCTGAGCAACTGCACTCAAGCCTTACATCTCCAAGCGCAACGCAAAGCAGCAAATGCAGTGGTGTAAAGCCACTGGACTCTAGAGCAGTGGAGACATCCTCTTGAGTGATGAATTACACTTCTCCATCTGGCAATCCAATAGATGAATCTGGGTTTGGCAGTTTCCAGGAGAACGGTACTTGTCAGACTGCACTGTGCCAAGTGTAAAGTTTGGTGGAGTGGGGATTATGGTGCAGGGTTGTTTTTTTGTTTGGGCTTGGCCCCTTAGTTCCAGTGAAAGGAACTCTTAATGCTTCAGCAGACCAAGAGATTTTGGACAATTTCATACTCCCAACTTTGTGAGAACAGTTTGGGGACGGCCCCTTCCTGTTCCAACATGACTGCACACCAGTGCACAAAGCAAGGTCCATATGAGATAAATGAGCAAGTTCAGTGTGGAAGAACTTGACTGTCTTGCACGGAGTCCTGGCCTCAACCCGGCAGAACACGTTTGGGATGAATTAGAGCGGAGACTGTGAGCCAGGCCTTCTCGTCTAACAGCAGTGTCTGATCTCACACATGCGCTTCTGGAAGAACAATCAAAAACTCCCAAAAAATACACTCCTAAACCTTGTGGAAAGCCTTCCCTGAAGAGCTGAAGCTGTTAAAACTGCAAAGGAAGGGCAGACATAAATTCTATGGGTTAAGAATGAGCTGTCACTCAAGTTCATATACGTGTGAAGGCAGACGAGCGAATACTTTTGGCAATATAGTGTATATTAAACCCACAAAGCCATGCTTTTGATAAAATGTAATAAAAACTACAGCCAGCAATTTTAATTGGTGTTTAACTGGAGACAACATAAATCTCTATTGATTAGTGGTGGCTTTTACCCTGTCATTCAAAATACAAATAAAATTCACTGTGAAAATACATTTAACTTGCTGACAAGTTAGCTTGGTCAGCCATGCCAGGATCTCTTACAATCACATAACCTTACAACCAGTCCTGAAAGAAAGAAAGAAAGAAAGAAACAAACAAACAAAACAAACAAACAAACGAAAAGCCACACAATATTGAAAAAGGTAATTTAATTATTGTATTTTATTAACAATATGCAATTTCAACAACAAACTGTCTGTAGGCCAATACAGGTTTTTCTTCACTGATGCTCTGTGATAAAGAACAAACATCAGTATTTAGGTCAGAATCAGAACACTGCTTTTGTTTTCAGAATGTAAAACAAAAAGCCATGTAACTTGAATTTAGTCATTACTCAGTACCAAGTAACATGAAGCAAGTTGAGTGTTAAGAAATACCTGCTTGTAGTCTTTTAAACTCCTCTAAACATGCCTCAAACTTTTGTTGAAATGGTAACCAATTTTCACAACCTGAAAGGTTTAAAAAAAGTAAATAAGAGACAAATTCATAACATTTATAATAATGGCTTAATATCATTTTTGATTTACTATTACTATTTACTATTACTAGTGTGACAATTACATACTTGCTGATATTCGCCCAAGTTCTTGAAGAAATTCCCCCAATTCTTGGTGGAACGTGTTTAGCTTTTCTTGAAGTAGTGAACAACTTTCACACTCTAGGGACAGAACAGTAAATAAAAAAATAAAAAAAACAAACAAAATAACTTTACACTGTGGCTCACAACCAGGTATTCAGCTGTTCTGACATTTGTGCTCCAGCGTAAAGAGGGGTGATATCAAAAAATATAGTTATACTTTAAGAGGTTTTCATGAAACGCAATGTCTCCATATTACTTTTTAGACACCTGAGCAGTTACAACTTTCAAAAAATATGAAAAAATAATAAATATATATTTTGCCATGCTGTGTTGCACTAAATCCAGTTAAACATGTCTAATTGTTCAGAAATGAATGACATAATTTACCACCATAACGATATACTGTCATATTACTCAGCCCCACTTCAATGACTCTTCAGCTAAAGACGAAGATTTATATACCAGTGGCTAGAGCCAAAGATGAACTTGATGCACTTAGAATTTAATTTTGAAGAGAGAAGCTGCACAAAAGCTCACTGATGACAAGACTATAAGAGGAAGATGTCAAATACATGTATATAATGTCGTTTGATGTTTAATTTAATGTTGTTTGATTTGATGGTCTGAAATCGTGAAACATAAATACAGAAATAAAGACAGACATCCTTAATGCAGCTGTCTGATCACATGATCTGACTATAAATCCAGTCAGTATACTACTTCGATATACTCATGGAAGCCCTACAAGACCACGGGGTCAAACATTTAATTTACTGTTAATTTACTTGGGATGTGTCACTGAAAAGTCAGACAATATAGTACATTTGACGTCCTCGAAGTTTGGGAGCCCTAAATGGCAACGGGTTATTTACTCAGTTCCTGTGATTAGCTACATGTTTTCTTAGGGTTTCGTAATGTCCATCACAAGATAGCAAATGTTTTCCTGAGATGAAAGTAAACTTTGTTTCTTCAAGATAAGGACAAGATTTGAGATCGCTCATTATCATTATTATTATCATTATTATTATTATCATCATCATCATCATCATCATCATCATCATCATCATTATTATTATTATTATTATTATTATTATTATTATTATTATTATTATTATTATTATTATTATTATCATTATTATTATTATTATTATCATTATCATTATCATATAGCGCGGTGGGTAGCGCTGTTGCCTCACAGCGAGGAGGGCCTGGGTTCGATTCCCCGACTGGGTGACCAGGGTCCTCTCTGTGTGGAGTTTGCATGTTCTCCCCGTGTCTGCATGGGGTTCCTCCCACAAATTGCCCCTAGGTGTGAGTGACTGTCTGTGTCTGTCCGCCCTGCAATGGACTGGCGACCTGTCCAGGGTGTATCCTGCCTTCCGCCCGAAGGCTGCTGGGATAGGCTCCAGCACCACCCCCGCGACCCTGACGGAGAAGCGGCTTGGAAAATGGATGGATATGGATATTATCTCCACACACTACATGGTTTCCAAATACACAGAGATGGTAAGATTTAGGAGCCTGTGTAATGACCTGTGTGTAATATTTCTCTGAATAGCATTGCTGTTGTAGAGGGACACTGGGTTTCAGTAAGGAGCTACACAAATTACACTCATCACACACTACACCCAAGAATTCATGCAACACAAATTTTGAATAAAACTGGCATAAACAAACAGGTTTATGTTAATCCATCAATCTACTGGAAACCGGGAGATGCGTTATAGAAAACTGCAGAATCTGAAATACCACAAACCTATGCCAACAGTCACCCCTAATGAAAAGTGTGCAAAAGGTATGAATGTCATAAATGTGCAGTCTGCTTTCTACAACTTGTATTTTATGATTCAGTTCATATGTCTGAGGGAGCTGAAGTGGTCAATAAAGCTGGCAGTGAATCTGTATAACTGCGAGTGCCACTGAATGAAGTTCTCGCATACTTCTCTGTCACAGGCTTTACACAGGCTTCAATCACAGTCTGCTAGGTTTAGCACTCCCTGAATTAGGCAAGGATTCTTGAGGGCTATTCACTGGACCTACCACTGCGTGAATGGCCACCTCCATAAAAGTGTTTGAAAGGCAGAGTGTTTTTTGTGCCAAAAGTTTCAAATAAAGTAAAATCTACAAGCAAATGTTAGGCATCAAAAAGTGCAACATGTTGCAAATACAAATGACAGTTTAATTAAACATAATTTTTCAAAAGAGACCACCACTCATTCTTATATAAATGTATTATTAATTTTGCCAGTTTTTACTTCCATTTTTTTCCTATTATTTCACAGATATACTCTTGTTCCCAGAATTGTTCTTCTGATTACGTTTTCACTGGGTGCGAGTATTAGAAGTGGATGTTCACCTGTACTCTCCATTGATCTAACTTGGAGTAACCCATCTTCAACACACAGCCGCTCAACATGAATCAGCCCAACATGGCACAAGACGTCATACTGAGTGCTGCCTAGCATTTGAGTGGCTTATTCAGCATTATGAGCAATGTGTCACACATTCCTTTTAATTTAATAAAGCAACACATGTTTAGGTTCCTGTAGCTATGACAGAACTCTTATTTTAGACACAGCAAACAAACTTTCTTTATGAACAAAGCTATAACACCTTTTAGGATTCAATAATTTACTGACCCAACCCCTACCCTTTCATTGGCTCTTGGAACAGAGTTACAAGATATAATAGTTGAAATATTCCCCTATGAAATGGAACAACCCTCAAATAAATAAATAAATAAAATCATTACTTTATTGATAGGCTACTACTCAGTCCTCTGTAGGCAATCCTGCAAGTCTGCAGTAAAAGTAGAGGAGTAGTAAAGTTTAGCAATCTCACAGCTCGTCTTTAGCATAATTTAGGGGCTTGAATGCCTTCAAACCGGGGGATGCGACACATTTATTACCACCCATCCCTAATTCTTCAGTGATATGAAGCTGAAGTCAGCTACTCGCTAGATTTTTGTCCAACTTGGGGACCATGTAGCCCTAACACTTCACCCTACCCCTCTATCTAAACAAAATTTGGGACACTCTACCCCTAGGTATGAACAAACAAAACACAGAAATAAGGATTAAGAGGTAGGGGCAAAGGGTGAAGTGGGATTGAGCCTTGATTAGTTTATGAAGGTCTTAATAATCAGATAAGAGATCAGCTAACTGACAAATCAGTTAAAGAAAGACTGTCTCAGCTGAGCAGAACTGTAGGTTAAAAGAAGCAGGGTTAAGAAACACTGATTTTAAACAGCTGCAAAGCTCACCAAGTTAACCCTTTAGCTGACATTTCTAGGCTAGTTAGTGCAAGCATCTAAAAACCAAAAAGGTGGTACAGCCACAATCAGATTAGGTAAACTTATGTACTTCATATTCCAAAATACATTTTACACTGGTTTGTTTACAGTAATAACAGATTTGAGCCTCTTACCTAAATGAGAGCGAACCATCATGTCAGAGAGATCAGATTTGAGCAATTAAGCTTATAATGAATATAGTCTTTTACCTGCTGTGTAAACGCCTTGGAGTGCATGTGGCTAAGCATTCAGAAAACCTGACACTTCAAATCAGTTGACCAATAGTAAGTGTAGTTGAATACCCACTTCCAAGACCCATGCCTGCAAATATTTTGAAAAGCCTTCAGAAGCAAAAGCAAATACATAAAATTAGTAAAACCAGCTGACAAGAGAAAAAAAAAAAAAAAAAAAAAAAAAGCGCAATGACTGGCAAAATAAGTAATGAAAATGGGTGAAAACCAGTAGTGACTTAATTGAACTATAATTATTGATCAACATTTTGTGGAATTTTGAATTGTATTTAAAACTTTTGGCACAAGATTAACTCCAGTGTTCAGGCATACTGTATACATGACTATAACAGTCAGCACTTTTTATTTCTTCTTCAATTGTAGGTTGCTTTCCGCATGGCGCTTGAAAGGTAGTATTTTGGAGACCATGTAGAGACACACCCTGTTTCCACTGCAGACAAAACTTTTGGAAAACCTCAAGTTTGCTTAGATATGTTTGATACATTTTGCTTGTGGTAACCTGACTAATTCTGCTATAAACCTCGGCTTTTAAAGCAAGTTCTTTTCTTGGCATTTGACACCAAGGCCCAATCCCATTTCTTCTTTTTACCCCTATCCCCGTCACCCTAACCCATTGGAACAGAGTTATTTACTGAGTAGTGGTTGACATCTTGCCCTACGAAATGGGACAGCCCTCAAATTCAAATTCCAAAAAAAAAAAAAAAAAAAAAAAAAAAACCTCCTTTCACAATGACAATGTTTTCTTTGCAAAGCATCTTATCTAGCAAAATAAATATACATATGGTGCATCTTTCTCGGCACTGCAGTAACACTGATGTGGTGGTGTTCTAGTGTGTGTAGCGCTGGTCTGAGTGGATCAGATACAGCTGTGCTGCTGAGTTTTTAAACAGTGTCCACACACTGTCCACTCTAGACACACCTACCTTGTCCGTCCATCTTTTAGATAGTCACAAAAGTCTGTTTGAAAGGCAGAGTGTTTTTGTGCCAAAAGTTTCTAATAAAGTAAAATCTACAAGTAAATGTTAAGCATCTAAATGTGCAACATGTTGCAAATACAAATGACAGTTATAAAAAAAAAAAAAAAGATTACCACTCATTCTTATATAAAATGCATTATTAATTTTGTCAGTTTTTGCTTCCATTTTTTTCTATTATTTCACAGATATATTTTTTTGTTCCCAGAATTGTTCTTCCGATTCTGACTTTTGGTATATTTTCATGGGGTGCGAGTATTAGAAGTGGATGTTCACCTGTACTCTCCATTGATCTAATTGGAGTAACCCATCTTCAACACACAGCCCCTCGACATGAATCAGCCCAACATGACAAGACGTTGTACTGAGTGCTGCCTTGGATGTAGCATGATACTGGCTTATTCAGCATTATGAGCAATGTGTGTCAAATTCCATTTAATTTAATAAAGCAACACGTTTAGGTTCCTGTAGCCATGACAGCTTTTAGATAAAGTCAGAGATGATAGCTCATCTGCTGCTGCACAGTTTGTGTTGGTCCTCCTCTAGTCCTTCATCAGTGGTCACAGAATGCACAGGACACTGTTGGCTGGATATTTTTGGTTAGCAGACTATTCCCAGTCTAGCAGCTACACTGAGGTGTTTAAAAACTCCAGAACTGTAGTGTCTGATCCATTCAGACTAGTGCAACACACACCAACACACCACATCAGTGTTACTGCAGTGCTGAGAATGATCCAGCACCCAAACATTACCTGCTCTGTGAGGGTTCATGGGGGTTCCTGACCATTGAAGAACAGGATGAAAAAAAAGGGGCTAACAGAGTATGCAGAAAAACAGATTAACTACAGTCTGCAATTGTAGAACTACAAAGTGCACCTATATAGTAAGTGGAGCTGACAAAATGGACAATGAGCACAGAAACAAAGAGGTGGTCATGATGTTATGCCAGTGTATAGAACTAACTTGTTATAGGCAACTGCAGTTGGTGAATTTGAATTCATGGTCTTCTATGGCTTCCATGCTGAGAGTGGGGAAATGTAGCAGCAGTGCAGAAATTCTAGGAATAGCAGCTTGCTGATAATGGCCAACATTATCTTCATATCACTATCAACATGTCTTTATGGTGTGCAAACCAAGAAAGTTCCAAGATTTGTCCATGTCACAGCCAACCAATCTTATCTGTAAAGCAACCCACTAATAAAACAGTGAGACGTTTCAGTTTGAGTATTCTTTGTGAAGTGAGAAAAGGAAATCAAATATTGAAGTGAATGACTACATCTAAAGATTTTGACCGTTCCACACTGACAGTTTTACTAAAACTAGATTAAATAAATACATAAAATCCTAATATAAATCACCTTGCTTATAGCATCACAATATATTAAAATCATAACCCTTGTATCATGATGCACATTGTTTTGCCAGGATCTAGCCAAAAACAGGTCTAAAAAAAACAATACAGCCTCTTACCAGTGTTAGGCTTCTTTGGTTTGCTATCTACAGGAACCATAACTGGCTTCTGAGCACCTCTACCTGGCTTCAAACTTGCTGGTGCTTCAGCACAGGAGGGATGGTGCTGCATATCTGGATGAGGAAAATGTGGAAATCTTGCTCAAACATGCCTTAATTCAAAGCACATCATATATGGAGCTCATTAGAGGGAAAAAAACAAAACAAGCAACCAGACAAATAACCATACCAGTTCTTTTCCTTTTTGCCAATGGCAAGGCATCACTGCTTGCATGCTTCTGGGCAAAACCTGGAAGCAGTGAACTCCTTGTCCTTATACCTTTAATTCAGGTTTAATACCGTAAATATACCAAGAGAACATGCTCCACATCATTGATCTACTAAAAGAGGTATATACACCATGTATAATAGTAAAAAAACTAAAACTTTACGCATACCTGGTAAACCAGTTGGTTTGTTAATGGGCTGAGGATGACCACTCTCTGCTGAGCAGACCAGAGCAGCAGGTGCTTTAAAAACCAATCTCCCTCGGCCAGGGGGCTGGAGGCCAGATGGTTTAGCCTGCGTAACGGGCTTTGAAACTGCAGACACAATATAAGAAATATCTAATAATAAAAAAAACATCACACCTGTACAATAGTCTTAAATGTAAAATTAACTATTTTTTGCAGCATTTCATCATATATGGCATTTTATATTTGTCCAGCAGTATGGAGGCGAGCTATACCCCAGTCTGCCCCCTTGTGTGCTGCATTAGAGTTGCATAGCCACAGGTAAGCTATTATACAATCAGCAGATTACAACTAAATTACTTCACAAAAGGGTAGCTTTAGCTGGCTTATTTGAACCATTTCAGCATACACAGGTTGAAAGAACTGAGGAAAGTTCTCCAAAGGTTCATACTATATCAAAACTGGTCTCCTACTTCAGTTTCTTTAATTACATCATCCAGAAAAACTCACTAAGGTAACACCATGTTCATTTTCACCCTATATGAAGATGCCCACAGCTAAGTTGCTTTCACAGTAAGATCATGTAATTCTCAGCAGTACTAAATGAGCTTTCCAGTATCGCATTGAATGAATGGGGAAGAATAATAATAGCACAGTCTGATGCAAATCCTCATAGCATAAGGCGGAATACAGAGAGCAAGCCTCCTTGATGAAGGGAGAATCAAAGACTGAAATCCCTCACCTGTAGTCAAAGTACATCCACTGCTTGAGGTAGTAGCCACAGATGTCTAGGAAGAAAAAAAAAAAAAAAAGAAAGCTTAATAAAAAATAAATAAAAACAGTGCACACATTGGGTACTGTGCAAATTAGGCATGTGTAATCAGAGCAGGATTAAAATTAGCAGATTTTCGCTCCAACTATGCAATCACCATTGGCCGATTTAGCATTTTTATCTCAGCCAATTTTATAATGTAAATAGCATATGGCTGCTGCTACATCTATACCAAAATGTCACAGCAAAATTATGCATGACACATTGTGCTAAATAACCAACTGCCTTTTATTTTTGCTGTAGTATTTTATTTGATTCTTGTTATGTAAAAATGGCAGGTTGGCCCATTGAAGAGCAAATATTTTGTATGTTATATAAATAACAACTTTGGGCATTAAAACGTACCTGTTTCTTCATTTCAATAATAGGAAGAAAAAAAAAAAAGCCATAAAACTGTGAATCCCAAGGGCAAATGTCTTAGGCCAAATGTAAAAAGTTATTTATCCAGGGAGTATGCATTTATTTATTTGTAAAGGCAGTAACAGAATAAATACAAGCTAATAAACAATATCTGAAAACACACTTCATGCAGAGAAAAATAGTTTTAAATAATTTATGATTACCCAAATGTATTTGCAAGCTACATAACTAACTTTACAGGGTTAATATGCAGAGGCCATTTCCAAAAAACACCGTTGCTTTAAGCACATTTTAACGTTTAGTGAATGTTCATAGTGTACAATGTTAGTGGCTTTAGTTTGAACACCCACCGGTTGTTTTGATGATTTTCTAAGTGAAAATAAGTTAACATAACCTCTTCAGAGAACAAACTTATGACATATTTTCTATCAAATTTAGCACACAATTTCTAGTTATTTGCAGAGTTTAACATAGGGGAAAAAAATTACATATAAAATTCTCTACCAAAATGTTATATTCAGCAAACAGTAACTGTACATTAAATGTGCAGAAGCGTATTCTCTGTAGAAGTTGTTAACATATTTTTACTCAAATAAATAAAGGAAAAATTAGGAAACGAATAAAATAAATAAATAAATTAAAAAAAACAAGCAGGGGTGCCCAAAATGTTGCATACAAATGAGAATATTTAAACAATTATACAAAAAATACATACAAAAAATAAACATTCCATGCAAATGTATTTAATGAAATGAAAAGAAGTGTTTCCTACCCTCACAGTGCCTGCCGTTAACATGTTCTTAGCAGGTGCAACGTTTTTTCCTTTACTTAGCTGGACTGTCCTCTTCATGCTGCGCAGAGCAGATGAGGATGCCTCTGGCTGATCTGGCACTTGTGTTGTTGACACAGTGTTTGGTTTAGCAACCATTGATGTTGCCTGTGAGGTGGGTGGCCTTGGAAGGATCTGAGTCTTGGGAATATTGGATTTACAAGATGGCTGAGGAATTTTCCTTCTGACTGCAAGTTTAGAGGGAGGTTTGTTTGCAACAGCTGATTCAGAGGTAGAGGAATTTGAGGTGCATTTTGTTGAAACCTTCATCTGACTACAAGTCTCAGACTTGCAGACAGGGTTGCTGTCTGATGGATCTGATCCATCATGTTCACTAATACCAACCAGATCATCTTTTGATTGTGCATCAATACTATTGATCACAGAAAGTCTTTTTTGCACATCCATGAGCTTTGCACATCCCAGTCTGTCAAAGCCTCTGCCCAGAACGATAGGAGTGGATGTAACAAGAGCACGTGATTGCATCTCAAGTGTATCATCCAAGGAAAACATGCTACTATGGCTGACATCTAGATTGAGACAAAACTCCTGTTCAGAAACTCCATTTCTCCTCCTGAATAATTCCTGATGCTCCTCTGCTTTAATTTCAGCATCAGGAATGTCCAGAGTTCTGTTGGAGCAAACTACCATTTTAGAACTCTGCATGACAGGCACTGAGCTGATGGGTCCAGATGGAGGAGCATCATCTACAGCTGCACCACCACCAGCCTCGGACTGTGCTGGTAACTGTGAGTCAGGGGGCTTCGTCATATTCATTGTGGTATTCACATCTGCATTCTTGAAGTTGGTAGGAGGCTCTGCAGATGTTAGATCAGTGGTTGCATTATGTTTAACAAAGGTCCCGTCAGCTGGCTTCGGATTAGCAGCACTTGGCTCACCAGCTTCAGCAGAGACATTAACAGATGCACTGCCATTTTGCTCTCCATCAACAGTTAAGTCACCACTGGCCTCCTCTGGAATCTTTGTAAAAGTGCCATGCTTCTCACAGTCCTCACCAAAAGCAGGTCCTTCATTTCTTGGCTCTTGTTTTGGAACATCTGACAGAGACTGACTAAGATCTACAGTACGATAAAGCTTCTCATTTAACTGCTCAGTGGTAGTGTTTGAGGCAAAATTTTCAACTGTTGAGTTTAAATGTTTTTCATGCACAGTTTCCAGACTGGCATTATTGACACCAACAGAAGGACCAAGTCCAGGAGCAGATGTTTCTTTCAGTTCCTGGGTCTTCTCAAAAGTAATGTTGTTCGACTCTGCCCTTACAGAAAGAGATATAGTGGAATTCAATGTAGAAGACTTGTCTTTAAGGTCTACAGTCATGTCAAAAGTGCTGTTCTTTGATTCTAGCTTCAGGTCACCTTTTCCTAAGCAACTAGTAGATTCTGGTAAATGTGAACCAATGCATGCATCATGCATACCTCCCTTCGGACTGGTTTCGGTGTTGTTAGTAACCTCTTTCTGGTCATTCTGTGGAGATGTAACGGACATGCTCAAGTCTATTGAATGGCCATTCTCGACCGGTGCACTAAGCCAGCTGCTGTATGCTGCCTTGGTCTGACTACTTAATCCTGAAATGACCGCAGCTTGACTTTTTGTAAGTGTTCTTAACTGTGAGCGATCAGGGTGATCGACATTGTTTCCTGGCCCATCTGAAATGAAAGATGGTTCTACAGTTTCATCAAAAATTCCAGATATGTACGGTAAAGTTTCATCACTGATTTTACAAAATGAGGAGCTGGAACACAGGTCTGGTAATGCAAGAGCCTGGCTGGTAGGCAGGTGTTTCTGGAAGATGGGCACTCCAAGTCGAGTGCTAGCATCCTCACATCTCTCCCTGTGAAAACTCTCCATTTTATCAGAAAGCTGAGGACACAGAGAGGAAAAACAAATCACAAACGGCCAAGTGTACCTGTGACATTACATACCCAAAAGAACTAGCATTCAAAAGTTTGGGACGACGCATTTATTTTATTCAATGTCAATACTACAAATAATGTCAGACGGACACCGACAGGTAATTAAATTACGTATAATTCAGTATTTCAATTTTTTTTTGGAACATCCAAAAGTTTTGAAATCCCAAATAATATATTTTAATCCTTCATTTACAGTAAGTTATTGGTTGTTACCTGCTTCACGATTTGATCACCCTGCTACTTTATTCTCTATGATGATTAACAGCTTTCATAACATCTACAGCTCATAATTAGGGACACATCTAAAATATTTTTACTTTATCCCCACAGCTCCCTTCCTCTGCAACATTTTTTAAATGGGATCCTAAACTTTTGAATAACAAATGCATAAACTTACATTTTGAAAACACCTTCGTGTAATGCCCACAAATCAACAAAACACGGTTTTATTAGGTTAACCTAAATCACAAGCCTCTGGGGGGGGGTCCCGTAGTTTATATAGCAGCTAATTCCTTACGGTAAAATATAGATATGAAATTTACAAAATAACAAATCTAGCAGAAATTGACGGTTGATTACGTTTAAGTTAAAAACTGTCCTACACTTGTAACACTACATATTGTAAACAACTTACCACGATCGCAACTCTCTCACTCCTGCTTGTATCTTACCGTGAATAAATATTACATTTCTACATTACCACATTTAAGATGTAGTTTTAGCTAGCGACAAGCTAACACAGAACTAAGCCAGCTAACCAGTAGCTAACAAAACATCACGTAACATTAACGGCAGACTTAAGTTACTGTGGTATGGCCAGTTTGTGCCTAACGATATATTAATTCTGTAACTAAAAACTTTTAACATACCATATGGCACATAGAACAACTTACCAATTTACTGGACACAGCAGCCTGCCAGCTACCTTGCTAACCTAGCCAGCTAACTAACTATATAAATATGCCAGAGACAGTTCAGGGCGAGGCGTCAGCGCAGATTTAAAAGTTGCAGCGCGGTCTCTGATTGGACCACAGCACACAGACGAAACCACACGCGTCTGCAGTGACGCTCACAGACGAGCGGAAGCCACGAGCTCAATAAACCACTCCCCTAAAAAAGTCACTCATCCAAAAAGGAGAGAAGTAAAACACCATAGCACAAATACATACACTCATACATACACACAAACACACAACACAAACACACAACACAAACACACAACACAAACACACAACACACACACATACACCAACACACAACACACAACACACAACACACACATACATACACTCATACAAAAACACAAATACATACACTCATACATACACACAAACACACACACACACACACCACACACACACACACACACACACACACAACACAAACACACACACACATACATACACTCATACAAACACACATACACACAAACACATACACTCAT
>NC_051218.1:19194193-19224193 GCF_015220715.1 Pygocentrus nattereri
ACACACAAACACAAATACATACACACAAACACATACACTCATACATACAAACAAACACAAATACATACACTCATACATACACACAAACACAAATACATACACTCATACATACACAAACACACGCATACACTCATACATACACTCATACATACACTCATACACAAATACATACACTCATACATACACACACACACACACACACACACACATACATACACTCATACATACACACATACACACAAACACAAATACATACACTCATACATACACACAAACACATACACACAAACAAATACATACACTCATACATACACACAAACACAAATACATACACTCATACATACACAAACACACAAACAAATACATACACTCATACATACACACAAACACACACACAAACACAAATACATACACTCATACATACACAAACACATACACACAAACACACAAACACAAATACATACACACAAACACATACACTCATACATACAAACAAACACAAATACATACACTCATACATACACACAAACACAAATACATACACTCATACATACACAAACACTCATACATACACACAAACACAAATACATACACTCATACATACACACAAACACACACACACACACAAATACATACACACACACACACAAATACATACACTCATACATACACACAAACACACACACACACACACAAATACATACACTCATACATACACACAAACTCTCATACATACACACAAACACTCATACATACACACAAACACTCATACATACACACAAACACACACACAAATACATACACTCATACATACACACAAACACACATACATACATACTCACAAACACACATACACTGCTCAAAAAAATAAAGGGAACACTCAAATAACGCATCCTAGATCTGAATGAATGAAATCTTCTCATTGAATACTTTGTTCTGTACAAAGCTGAATGTGCTGACAACAAAATCACACAAAAATCAATGGAAATCAAATTTATTAACCAATGGAGGCCTGGATTTGGAGTCACACACAAAATTAAAGTGGAAAAACACACTACAGGCTGATCCAACTTTGATGTAATGTCCTTAAAACAAGTCAAAATGAGGCTCAGTATTGTGTGTGGCCTCCACATGCCTGTATGACCTCCCTACAATGCCTGGGCATGCTCCTGATGAGGTGGCGAATGGTCTCCTAAGGGATCTCCTCCCAGACCTGGACTAAAGCATCCGCCAACTCCTGGACAGTCTGTGGTGCAACATGGCATTGGTGGATGGAGCGAGACATGATGTCCCAGATGTGCTCAATCGGATTCAGGTCTGGGGAACGGGTGGGCCAGTCCATAGCTTCAATGCCTTCATCTTGCAGGAACTGCTGACACACTCCAGCCACATGAGGTCTAGCATTGTCCTGCATTAGGAGGAACCCAAGGCCAACCGCACCAGCATATGGTCTCACAAGGGATCTGAGGATCTCATCTCGGTACCTAATGGCAGTCAGGCTACCTCTGGCGAGCACATGGAGGGCTGTGCGGCCCTCCAAAGAAATGCCACCCCACACCATTACTGACCCACTGCCAAACCGGTCATGCTGAAGGATGTTGCAGGTAGTAGAACGCTCTCCACGGTGTCTCCAGACTCTGTCACGTCTGTCACATGTGCTCAGGGTGAACCTGCTTTCATCTGTGAAGAGCACAGGGCGCCAGTGGCGAATTTGCCAATCCTGGTGTTCTCTGGCAAATGCCAAGCGTCCTGCGCAGTGTTGGGCTGTGAGCACAACCCCCATCTGTGGACGTCGGGCCCTCATACCATCCTCATGGAGTCGGTTTCTAACCATTTGTGCAGACACATGCACATTTGTGGCCTGCTGGAGGTCATTTTGCAGGGCTCTGGCAGTGCTCCTCCTGTTTCTCCTTGCACAAAGGTGCCTCCAGCCTCTGGACACTACGCTGACAGACACAGCAAACCTTCTTGCCACAGCTCGCATTGATGTGCCATCCTGGACGAGCCGCACTACCTGAGCCACTTGTGTCGGTTGTAGAGTCCGTCTCATGCTACCACGAGTGTGAAAGCACCACCAACATTCAAAAGTGACCAAAACATCAGCCAGAAAGCAGAAAGGTACTGAGAAGTGGTCTGTGGTCCCCACCTGCAGAACCACTCCTTTATTGAGTGTGTCTTGCTAATTGCCAATAATTTCCACCTGTTGTCTATTCCATTTGCACAACAGCTGTGAAATTGATTGTCAGTCAGTGTTGCTTCCTAAGTGGACAGTTTGATTTCACAGAAGTTTGATTTACTTGGAGTTATATTGTGTTGTTTAAGTGTTCCCTTTATTTTTTTGAGCAGTGTACATACACTCGTACATACATACAAACACACATACACACATACCCACAAATATACATACACACATACATACATACACACATACATACATACAAACACATATACATACAAACAAACAAACACACATACATACATACAAACACACGTACACACAAACACACATACACACATACCCACAAACATACATACACACATACACTCATACATACATACACACATACACACAAACATACATACACACAAACACACAAACATACATACACACATACCCACATACACACATACACAAACATACATGCACACATATCTACATACACACAAACACACATACCCACAAACATACATACACACATACACAAACATACATACACACATGCATACATACACATATACATACATACCCACAAACATACATACACACATACATACACACATACACAAACATACATACACACATACACACAAACATACATACACACATACATACCCACAAACATGCATACACACAGACACAGCAAGGCAGCATAGGGTGGTTGTCTGTAGAATGAGATTAGAAACAAAGAAGAGGAAGAGAGTGAAGACGGAGCCAAAGATTAGATGGTGGAAGCTGAAGGAGGAGGATGGTTGCAGGCAGTTCAGGGAAAAATTGCAACAGGCCCTTGGGGGCAGTGAGGAGCTACCTGAGGACTGGGAAACTACAGCTAAGGTGGTGAGAGAAACAAGCAAAAAAGTGTTGGGTGTTTCGCCTGGTCAGAGGAAAGAAGACAAGGAAAGTTGGTGGTGGAATGAGGAAGTCCAGGAGAGTATTCAGAAGAAGAAGGCAGCTAAGAAAAAGTGGGATAACCAGAGAGATGAAGGAAGTAGGCAGGAGTACTGTGAGGCTAGTCGCATAGCGAAAAGAATGGTGGCAAAGGCAAAGGCTCAGGCCTATGATGAGCTGTATGAGAGGCTGGATAGTAAAGAAGGAGTAAAGGACTTGTATCGTTTGGCTAAACAGAGGGATAGAGCTGGAAAGGATGTACAGCAGGTTAGGCTGATAAAGGACAGAGAAGGAAATATACTAGTGAGTGAACAGAGAGTGTTGAGTAGATGGAAGGAGTACTTTGAAGAACTAATGAATGAGGAAAACGCGAGAGAGGAGGACAATGGGGGGAGAGATAGTGGATCAGGAAGTGCAGAGAATTAGTAAGGTGGAAGTGAGTGCAGCTTTAAAAAGGATGAAGAATGGAAAGGCAGTTGGTCCAGATGACATACATGTGGAGGTATGGAGATGTTTAGGAGAGAAGACAGTGGACCTTTTAACCAGGTTGCTTAACAAAATCCTGGAGAGTGAGAGGATGCCTGATGAGTGGAGAAGCAGTGTACTGGTCCCCATTTTTAAGAACAAGGGTGATGTGCAGAGCTGCAGTAACTACAGAGGTATAAAGTTGATGAGCCACACCATTAAGGTATGGGAAAGAGTTGTTGAAGCAAAGTTAAGGGTAAGGCGAGAGGTTCAGATCAGTGAGCAGCAGTTTGGTTTCATGCCCAGATAGAGTACCACAGATGCAATTTTTGCGTTGAGAGTGTTGGTAGAGAAGTACAGAGAAGGTCAGAAGGAGCTACATTGTGTCTTTGTGGATCTAGAGAAGGCATATGATAGGGTGCCAAGACAGGAACTGTGGTACTGTATGAGGAAGTCAGGTGTAGCTGAAAAGTATGTTAGGGTGGTGCAGGACATGTATGAGGATAGTGAGACAGTGGTGAGGTGTGCAGTTGGAGTGACAAATGGCTTCAAGGTGAAGGTAGGGTTACATCAGGGATCAGCTTTGAGCCCCTTCTTGTTTGCAATGGTGATGGAAAGGTTGACAGATGAGGTCAGGCAGGAGGCTCCATGGACCATGATGTTTGCAGATGACATTGTAATCTGTGGTGAGAGTAGAGAGCAGGTGGAAGAGAATCTGGAGAGGTGGAGGTTTGCACTGGAGGGAGAGGAATGAAGGTCAGTAGAGACAAGACGGAATACATGTGTGTGAATGAGAGGGAGGCAGGTGGAAAGGTGAAGATGCAAGGAGTAGAGGTTGTAAAGGTGGATGACTTCAAATATCTTGGGTCAAGCATCCAGAGCAATGGACAGTGTAGAAAAGAGGTGAAGAAGAGGGTGCAGGCAGGATGGAGTGGGTGGAGACGGGTGTCAGGGCTGATGTGTGACAGAAGGATAGCAGCAAGAGTGAAAGGGAAGGTTTACAAGACAGTAGTGCGTCCTGCTATGATGTATGGTTTGGAGACTGTGGCTCTGTCTAAAAGACAGGAGGCTGAGCTGGAGGTGGCGGAGATGAAGATGAAGATGCTGAGATTTTCGTTGGGAGTGACAAGATTAGAAATGAGCCAATCAGAGGGACAGTGAAGGTGGAGCAGTTTGGAGATAAAGTCAGAGAGGCCAGGTTGAGATGGTATGGTCATGTGTTGAGGAGGAATAGTGGATATATTGGTTGGAGATGGAGCTGCCGAGTAGAAGGAGAAGAGGTAGACCTCAGAGAAGGTTTATGGATGTAGTGAAGGTGGACATGGAGATGGTTGGTGTAAAAGTAGAGGAGGCAGTGGATAGGGCAAGATGGAGGCAGATGATCCGCTGTGGCGTCCCCTAAAGGGAGCAGCCGAAAGAAGAAGAAGATACACACAAACATACATACACACATACATACATACACACACTCATACATACATACATACAAACACACAAACATACATACACACAAACACACATACCCACAAACATACATACACACATACATACATACACACAAACACACATACCCATAAACATACATACAAACATACACAAACATACATACAAGCACACATACATACAAACACACAAACACACATACATACATACACACATACACAAACATACATACACACATTCCCACAAACATACATACACACAAACACACATACATAATGAGACAAGGGAGTGAAAAAAGTACCGAGAAAATATACTTAAGTGAAAGTATGAGAGGTTCTTGCTCAGTTTAAAGTAGAGGAGTGGAACCAAAATGATGTTACTTGAGTGAAATACCATAAATACCACTTATACATACTTGAAGGGCAACTCCACTACTTTTTCAAAATTTCTAAATAATTAAATGGTAAACATGTAAAAAAAGTCATGCGGAGTAGTACATTCAGAGTGTACAAAATACTTCATTCTAAAGAAACTTACTGAGCCAGATTTGCTCACAGTAGTGGTGATCGATACCAGACATCCGAAGACTTTAAAACCTCTAACATCTCCCTCACAAAAAAATATTCCACAAAATGTGTAAAAAAAAAATTCACTATCATAAACATTGCATATAAAACTCAGAACACATATTTAGGTTCCCTAGTGGTTTTGGAAAATAAATGAAATGGTAATATTTGTGTTGCAGACATGGTAACCCCTGATTCCTGTCACCTCCACTGTAAAGAAATCAGAGTCTGTAAGTTTCTCTACAATAAGCCATTTCACATTAAACCATGCTGAATGACTTTGTATACATCACAACAATGGAATTATGTACACTATTTGCGAACTCAGAGGAATTCCGCTTTAACAGAACTATTTAAAATTTTCGTTGTTCTGTTGTCTGTGGTGTGGAGATAAATGTTCAGTACAGGTCTTTGTTCAAGGATAAATTTGTGGGCAGTTTTATATTACACTGATGAATTTGGCTGGATGTTTAAATAAAAAAAATACATCTAAATGCACGACACCAGCTGGTTTCATGAGTAAAATATACTGGCCTTTGTAACATGCCGTTTAAAGGTCTAAATGAAAATATAAGGGGAAAAAGCATCGTTTTCTCCTTGACAAGTAATTCTGTTTGAGGACAAATATTCGATTTTTAAAAATCAAAGTACAAATCTTCCAATTATTTAAGTACTTTCCACATCTAGCAATGATAATATATTTATCTGAGGTTATAACTCCCTGAGCCCATACTTGATCCAATAGGCCAAATATACTTCTCAACAACAAAGTATTGGACTTTATTTCAAAGAGACATTGTTTCTCCTCCTTGTGTTTTATTGGAATAAATTTGTAAAGGAATAAATTAATACAAGTTCAGTGACTAATATAGTAAAATATATGTCATTTAAATTATTACTGTGATTTTTATAATGAAATTATACACGCCAATGTGTGAAAATGTATGTGTATGTGTGTGTTTGTAATTATTATATATAATTATTATATCCAAACTATGCCTTAATTTACACCTCAAAACCTTGCTTCACTTATGTGGCAAATTGATTATGTAAAAGTGTAAAAATATTTAGATTTTTTTTCTCTGTACCTGTCAAATGTATTCTTCTTTCAACAAAGAGAAAGGGTGTAAACACTGTGGGTGTTTACACATCACAACTGGACCCCCAGATATGTGTACTTATATTTTTATTATGTTATATTATATTACTTCTTTTCTTAGCATTCTTTAGGCACCTTCTGTTGAAATTTTATTATCTGTCTTCATTGAAAAAACACAGCATAGAACAAACTTAAAGAGTTTTATTTGGAACCACTGAATGTTGACTTGACAACAAGACTATATTTCTATGATGGTTCTCAGTCATCCAGGCCTGTGAAGTGTCTAAAAGTAGTGAGTCATGGCAAAAGGAATGTATATCCATTCATCCGAGGGGCTTCAAGAGCGGTGGCGACATCCTTCATCATTTCAGCCAGGTCTGATGTGAAGGATGATAAACTTTAGTGAGTCATCTAGCCATGACCTCCAAATGAGCTTTCAGTGATACCATCAGTATGCAGACTATTATTACTCTAACACAGATAGGTGATGAATTTAAGGAAAAACCAACATGAAATGACTTAGTAATGTGTTGCACCACCACAAGCCGGAAAAACAGCTTCAATGCAGTAGCAAAGATGCTAAAAGTCTACAGGGATGCTGTACTACAGGGATGAAACGCCATTCTTCTAAAGTCTCTCAGGTGTTCAACTGGGCCAAGAACTGGTCACTGCAAAGGCTACAACATTAAAATCTCATACTCAACAAACCATTCAGTAACCACCTTGTGCCCTGTGAAGGGGAGCACTTACATCCCGGGAGAGGCCACTCTCATCAGAATAGAAATGATTCATCACAGGATAAAGGTAATCAGTCAGGATAACTTTTTATTGATTTGGAGTGATCCTTCCATCAAAGGGGAAAAGTAGCTCCAAACCACACCAACCAAAAATGTAGGGGTTAAGCATTCATGTTTGTATTGTTCTTTTGGTGTACGTCACATACGCACTGACTCACTTCTGAAGCATATGAAGAATGACTTATCTGATCATATCACTTCTTTAGACCAGTGCTGATAATTTTCACATCACCTTTCTTTTACAATCAGCCAAGCGTTCAACTGGGCCAAGAACTGGTCACTGCAAAGTCCATAAAATTTGAAGCATGTTAATACTCATTAAACTCTGATTCCTCCTCACTAAAACCACTGAACACTTCAAGAAAACAAAATACTTCCAAAAGGGAAATGTATTAAAGTGATTTATGCTCAGTGCATTAAGACTGGCTTGTATTTATTAATTTAGTTTACACAACTAAATGTAACAAGCAAAGACAAAACAAACAAAAGTACTAGAGTAAATCTAAATACCATTTAGGCAGGGTGAATAAATTATACTCAGTCAGTGTGTTTTCAGGGGCAGACAATGTTAAGTTTGAAACGTATATATTTGTGTTTAAACTTAAACTTGCAATTTCACACTTCTTAAAGGGCCCCTATTCTACATTTGATTTTTTTCCCTTTAGGTCCACTTTAAAAGCCTGAATGAGCAGGCTTAAACTGCTGCAGATATGTAAATACATGTAAATAAGTTGGTTCTCCTGATATCACAATAACAGTGAATTCAAAACAGACTGTTTCCATATATTGACTGGATGAACTGGAGAGTGAACAATGTTTTGAAACTCTAACAGTGTATATGCACTACATACAACTTTTTCTTACAAAAAAAAGCAAAGGGCATTCGGTTTTCTCTAATATGGGCTGTTCAAATGATTTCAAAAAAGGAAACTCATTGGTTTGTAGGATCATAATAATAATGGTTATAATAATAATAATTATTATTGTGGTTGTTGTTACAATAATATAAAATAATAATATATAATGTAGTAGTAGTAGTAGTGTTCTATACTGCTCTGTGGCCTATGAGCGAGGAGATGATGTGTGTGTCACTGGACACCGGTTGGCCATGCTTACAGAAGCTTTGGGTTCAGCTCGAGCTGTTTCCCTGTATGCCGGCGTTACAAGACGCTATGCGGAAAACTGACCGTCAGTGAGCTGCTGCGAAAACCTATAAGGTAATATAAGGTTTATAACTTTATAACTAGGCAGACTGCTTCTCATTTGCTACCATAATTAGATAAATAAACGCTTGGAAGATCCCGACCCCGGGAGCTCAGAGTTGCATCATGCAACGTGTCCTATACCGCCCACCACTGGCAGAGGAGCTGTACACAACTCCTTATGGTCAATGTAGTTTTTACACAGATCTGGCTACCTGTAATGCTTCTGCGAATGAACATCAAGGCAGGTTTTCCCATGCAAGAGATGACGTACCATCAACGTACCGTAGCTTTCTCTCATAGTCAAACAGTAACATGGTGAAGGGTCTGTAGATACACCGCTAATACAGAAATTTGTTCATTTGACTTCTCAGAATTGTCTCTTCAAAAATGAAGAAGAAACCGTTAGAGAACAGAACACACCATTCGTGTGTTTAATTAAGCACACACGTGTGTGGCTAGTCCATCTCAGACAGAGCGCTAGAGGAAAAGTAACGTTTAAAACAGGACAAAGTTTCGGTGACCTACGATGATTTTAATCATTTATTCATTTAAATTGACGACATGTTGACGCCACATCAGCAGATTTTTTTATTTAAAGCGTGGGCCGTCACGTAGCAGCTTAGTCCTCTTTGCCATGGTTTGAAGTACTTTACGTCCTAATGAGACAAGACCGTTTTAGCGTCGACTCGCCACAACACTTTGTTAGAAACCATTACATAACGGGAGATTTTCAAGGCCCGGAGCTTTCTTCGGACTTCAGCCGCCCCGCCCCGCCCCAGCCGTACCCCCTCCTCCCGCCCTCCTACTCCCCATCCCGCCCCCCGTCTACACACACACACACACACACACACACACACAGGAGGGGTTCATCACATGACTGACTTCATTTCCCAGAGACCCCTGCTCGCGCGTGCGCAGTGCGCGCTGGCTGGCGGTGGTAAACAGACGTCAGAAGGGAGTCTTCGAGTCAAAACAAAACAAAACAAGATAGAAACGATGAATGACCATGAATATCTGCATTCACCTCGCAGCGGGGAGGATTGAACACTAACTACGATGGGAAAAAGGATTCCTTGAGAAAACTGCCGTTTTCTTCCACTTTTTGCCTTTTCCAGCAGAGGGATTTTAACTCATAAATAACTGGAGGAGTTAGTTGGCTAACTAGGCGGCCGTCTGGTTTTCTCTCTCCGACAGAACTCGCTATGGTTTTGAGTCTTTGCGCCGGGCTTTCGAGTCGCTGACGCCTGAGGCCGGAATGCGGGATTGAAAGCTCGCCTTTCTGAGCAGCACGAGGAGCTCGAGGTCGGTTCGTTCCGGTGTGTGTGGACGGAGGGACGTGGCTCGGGAGTTCGGCGCCCGCGCGAGCATCGTGCGCAGCTGCGTGCGGAGGAACATGGCAGATGGCGGCACGCGCCCGCACACACGGCGTGTAGGAGCGCGCGAGCGGCGGTAACACCGAGTTCTGTGGGCTTTTCCGGGCTCTGCTCAAACCCCACCAGCAGCCGGGCTTCTGAAAGTCTCTTTGCATCTAACGGGATATAATAGATCAACTCGCAGTGTTTGGGCCGTTAAACTGCTGGCCGAGATACGAACACGCGCTTTAAGCGGCTACAGCCTCGTAGTTTGTTCATTTAAGCACCGAGTATCGCAGTGAGAGTGAAAAAAACCTGCTTTCTTGTCGCTTTTTTCGGTTTATTTGTGCTTTAATAGTCTGAAGTGGTGTTTGGGCTCAGTATGGGACTCCCCGGTGTGAAATGACAGACGGTGTGCTGATTTTGACAGACACCGTAATGTTGCGCAAACCTTTTCCTTTAACTTGAAGAAGTTTCTAAAGACCGGTGGACAGTATTTTAGTATTTTGAAAAGGAGGCTATTGCGTGCCTAGATTTATGATAACATACAGTGTATTACAGAGTTGTGAAATTATAAACTTGAAAGTAAGTGGGCTTTTATTGTCGGGGATTAAGCGTTTGATGAATTGCTAAAGTGAATCAGGTGGGCTGCTAGAAACAAAGAGTGGAGGGGAGGATTTCAGTGACTGTGGGTGTGTGTATGTTAGTTAGCGTAATGAGAATTTATTGAACTGTTCCCAAGTATTTTTTTTTATTATTTTGGCTTCATTACGAGTTTAGTTTGTCTCTATAAGAGCGCTATAAACCCATCAGTAGATTAACTCTGCAGTGCTTTTCGTTGTTTTGATTTTGCCGCTGGCCATCCAGATGTTTTAATGTATTCCAGTAGTACTACGGTTTGCCATGTGAATTTCCTTTGTTCGTCTATGTAAACAAAGAGAGCCCCTTTCGTCCCTCCTTGGCTCTGGTAAATCGGAAGGTTTATGATAGTTACTATTAAGGAGATTATTTGCCCCTTTAATCTCCAATCTGAGGATTAACTGACGCTATATTGGTGTGTCCAGATTATTACGTCTCTGCTCAGCCGCTCTCCTGGTAGTGCTGGGGCACCTACTTCACAACAAGGAGAAAATTATCAGGCGTTTCTGTCATTAATTCTGATAACCAGCTTAGCACATTAGCCTAAATTACAGGTACACCGACCCCCACCTGTTACCAAGAGCTACTTGAAAATTAACAGTCAGTCCGCGCTGAGATTGTTGAATTAAATATAAACTAGCCATTTTAAGTCACTCTTGTCTGTTTTATCGTAATATTTCTTATAAAACAGCAGCACGTACGTAGTAGTTGGTCAGTATCACCAGTCACTCCGTCGAAGTTCGCTGAAATCCGCACAATGGAGGCGGAGAGCGTCCCCCCGATTGACCCAGATTTTGAGCCACAAAGCAGACCGAGGTCGTGCACATGGCCGTTGCCTCGGCCCGACATCTCAGCTGTCAAAGCGGAGGGGACAGACGGCGCCGAGTCCACCGCCGGGACCCCGCCCGCCGAGGAAGACAAACACGAGCCTCAGCAAATCCGCGCCGAGCCAGAGAAAGCTGTGGCGTCGGAGGGAGGAGTCGTAGCCGGAGTGGGCGGGGCCACGCCCAGGAAGGGCTCATCCCGGCGCAACGCGTGGGGCAATCAGTCCTACGCCGATCTGATAAGCCAGGCCATCGAGAATTCCCCGGAAAAACGACTCACTCTGGCACAGATCTACGACTGGATGGTGAAGACGGTGCCGTACTTCAAGGATAAAGGAGACAGCAACAGTTCTGCTGGGTGGAAGGTAGAGTTAAGACAGCACTGATAATTACAGATCATTTCTGACCAAAATTATGCAGACAGTGCACAGTAATTGCTATGAATTATGCTATTTCCACATGTGTGACATTTCTTTGCACTAAGAATACTCAAAGCTTTATGACAGGGTTACCAGTGCGCTGAGCTGTAGAGTTTGAATGAACCATTAACTTATAAACCTTACATTAAGTTTCATCTCATGTTAAGTCCAGTAACTTCATAGAAATTTATTTTTTGTGTGTGTGTTTGTCTCAACCCAGAACTCCATTCGGCACAATCTGTCCCTCCACAACAAGTTTTTGAGAGTACATAATGAATCAACAGGAAAGAGCTCATGGTGGATGCTCAATCCTGAGGGGGGGAAGACGGGGAAAGCCCCTCGCCGTCGTGCTACCTCCATGGACAATAGCACTAAATTGCTAAAAAGCCGCATGCGGGCTAAGCAGACCAAAAAGCAGGCAGGAGCAGGTGGCATTGGTGGTCCTGGAGGTGCCATACAGGGTGAGGGTGTGTCTGGTGCAGGGGGTGCTGACAGTCCTGGCCCTCCGGGACAGTTTGGGAAATGGGGGGTGAACAGTAGCAGCCCATCATCCCGTGGTAGCTTGGATGATCAAGACATGTGGACAGGCTTCAGGCCACGCACCAGCTCCAATGCCAGCACCCTGAGTGGCAGGCTCTCTCCAATTGCCCCAGGACAAGAAGACGAAGACAACTTGCCTGAAGATGGGCTTTTGAGTGGGTATACGAGTGGCAGTCTTCCACCGACACTCACTGAGACCCTAATGGAGGAATTGGACCTAATTGATGGGCTGACTTTAATGACATCACAGCAAGGGGGTGCAAGCCCAAGTACTGCCCCCCAAGCCCCACCTACACCACTGCCCTCTGCATCTACTCTGCTGCCTCGTGGAACTAACTTTCCCTCTTATCGTCAGCTGCAGCCAGTGAAGGGACCTCAGGGACCAACCCAGCCAGGGTCACAGAGCTCAGTTCAACAGGGAGGGCCCTCCAGCACAAGCCCTTCAAACTTTGGCAACTCCCTCTTTAACCCTCTGCCTGGACCTGGATCTCGGAGTGGGTTCAGCACCCATGTGCCCTCCAGCCTCGAGGCACTTCTCACTTCTGACTCGCCCCCACCAAGTGATGTCATGATGACTCAAGTGGACCCTCTGATGCCCAGCCAGGGAGGTACTAATCTCCTGGGGCTTGCGGGGTCCATGTCTGGCAACCAAGCTAAGCCTAGTCAGATAATGTTGGGCAAGAGTATGGAACCTAGCCCAGTAGGGCAGATGACCCTTCAGCCCCAAACCCAACTACAGCCACAGCAACAGCAGCATGCTCAGTTGAACTTTGGCATGCTGCTGTCAGGCATGGGCCAGGAACCAGCACAACTAACAGCCATGAAGACCCAACATCAAGTGCCAGGTGGAGGGCTACTTCAACATGGAGCTGTCCCTTCAGCAGGAGGGAATGGAGGTGTTCAGGGGATAAGCCAGTTTGGGACACCAGCTTGCTTTTTGCCCTCTCAGGACCGTCTACCCACAGACTTGGATATTGACATGTTCACAGAAAACCTAGACTGTGATGTTGATTACATCATCAACAGTGACCTTATGGATGGAGATGCAATTGACTTCAACTTCGACCCCATTGTACCAGCTGGGCAAAGTTACCCTGGGCCAGCGACTACCCAGAGCTCCTCTCACAACTGGGTGCCCAGCTAACTTTGCTGAAGATAGAAGCAGGTAAGGCACATGGTGATGCTTTTCATAAATGACCGTTGCAGATGATATCCCATTAATGCATTATACGATTAACCATCTCTCCCACTCATTCATGGTATAATGTGCTTTCTGTTGGCTTTCTTCATGTTCTTCTCACTGTGAAAAAGTATTTAAATGTGAGCATTGTGTTTAACTTTTGTTTTTTTATTCTTATTACAGCACAGTTCTTCATCCCTAAAAAAATGATGGAAAAGGATGGTGCATTTCCTAAAATGTTGACCCATCCAGTTTTTTTCCCCATTGTACCTCAAATGCATAATCTGTTTTGGATGAAGATATAAACTGACTAGGCCATTTTTTAAACTTTTTGGCAACATTTTTTTTATTCGGATCACAAAAGCAAAAGTGCCAATGTATACCAGGAAGTGGGCTACTGGACACCTAGACAACGAGCACAGGAAATGTCTTGAAATGTGTTATATGTGCAAAAGTTGCTGTTTTGTCTGATGCTGGGTAGGAAAAAAGAAAGAATACAGTAGTAAAGAAGCACAACTAATGAACTACTAATCATGCTTATTACAGTTATGCCTATTACTAATACCAAAGTAGCACAAGACTGAGATGGTACTTTTCTTCTTTGATCTAAAGACAGAACTGACCTGGCCAGGATCAAATCAAACTTTGCAGGTCCTTAAGACGCGAGGACCCCCCTTCAATTGTGTTCATTTATGAGCAGCTACAAAAAAGAACCATAAAAATTCAAAACAAAGTAAAGCTGCATTAAGCACTTGAATGGATCGGTGGATCAGATGGATAACACAGCTGGCTTTATCACTAGAATGGATCGGTGGATCAGACGGATAACACGGCTGACCTGTCAACTTTCTGATGACCTCCTGAAAGCAGCATTAAACCACATGAACAGTGTAATCTTCACCATTCGACAGAGTTTGAATGGAGATGGTCTTACTGAGCCCAGAACATAATGTATAGTCAGACACGCTGTGCTCCGGATAGCACAGTCTCAGTGGTACGAGGTGTACTCATACTTTGTGTCTTAGTGTGGATGGAGGCTAAACAAAAGAAAATAATTCAAGATGGTTTGGCAATGTTGATGCCGTTTAATGAGCTTTTAGTTTGGCATGTATAACATCTGCTCAGGAAGGTATTTTCCCCCTTGTGTGCTGAAGAGTGGAGGCTGATCACTAAGTGAGACTGATTTTGATTACTTGCTGTTAAATTATGTTATTAATAGTATGAAGAAATGTGACACACAGGGCATTTTAATGTACCATAGAATTTGAACGATCGCTTCTATGGGTTTTACCACTCTGCCAACAAGTTTAATGGCATAGTGTTATCAGAAATAGGGTGCCCTTTTGCAAGATGCAATATTTGAAGTTTTTTTTTGTGTGTGTGTGTATTGTGTGATTTTTCTCGTACTCGCAAGTGCTTGAATTCGCAGAAAAGAATCCAAAGTAATGTTGAATCATTTCATTTAAAAGTTTAATTGATTGGTAATTGAACAGACACTATACAACACTGTGTCCCTGGCATGTAGAATTCTTTTAAACTGTGTGAAAAGGGGGTGAGATGCTATTTTCTCAGTGATTTACACTTTCTAATTTAGTACTAACCATCTTTTGTATAAATTTGTTAAAAAGAAAAAGGAAACAATTGATAATATTGACTACAGTTTTAGTGTCCAACTTAGATTGGGGCTATATTGTTATTAAGCAGATATTCTTACTAATCAGAAAATACACTGTTCATGTGTTTTTTTTTTGTTTGTTTTTTTTTTTTAACTGCAGAAATGATCAGAATTTTTAACGGTCATTTTCTATGTAATCTTTTATTTTTGTAAGAGATGAGATGCATGTAGATTTTATACATAACCAAAGGAACACTAAGAACTGCATGTCATACTGGGAGAGCTTGAGATGAAAGTATTGCAGTGTAGATAAGCTTCACACAATGGAGTCTGTTAAAAAATATTGAAGCATTAACATTTTATTAAGTCAAATAAATGGATTGCATGGGTGCATTTATTAAGATAACATGCTTTGCAAATTAGAATTTGTCATGTGATCTCTATATTGTGATAAAAAATAATTGCAGATGATGTAATGAGCTCTATCACATTGCCAGACAATTTATATTGATTTCATCTCAAAAAAAAAAATACTGCTCAAACGCTCAAACAGAAAGTGGAAGATGCAATGTTTAACTCTCAGGGTTTTTAAAAAAATAATAATAATAATGAAAAAAGAACTTCCTGAAGGAAGCGGTAAGATAATCATATTGAAAACTCATTGCTGATTTTATAAGTACTACCCAGCCATCACTTTCAATGTTTTAACATTGCAGAAGTACATCTTTATGTTCCACTTGATGTATGCATTTACAGAAGTTTGATTAAAAAAAAAAAGTTGTAAACTGCCAACGAACACTATTGCATGTTGCTCTAGAGTAAATCCTACAGCTCCATACTCTCATGTTTTCTTTTCAACATCTTTTGAGTTCTACTTTAGAAAGGTTGACATTTTCCTTCGATTGGTTGGTCGGTTTTACTCCGTTGGTTTAAAATCAGCATTCTCATCTTCTTTATATAGATTAGACTTTGATTTGTGAGCTGGATATTATTCATCATTTAACTGTAACTTGAGTATATTAGATATAAACTAACTGTTAAAAGCTCTGCGCTTGCAGAGGATTTATGTTTTCTCCTATTGATCGGTGCTAGACATTATCTATGACAATTAAAGAGGGCCATATTTAGATTTCAGGGCCTTGAATCATTTTATGCAGCACATGTTCTGTACAATTTCTAAATATAGAAAATAGAAAGAAATTTACCTATATCATAATCCCCAAACATTGCTAGTTTTGTAGATTTTGAATAACGTGGATACAGATGAGGGGCTTAGCCATTGAATTAGTCTCTCACCACACATCAAGTAACAATGCACTACATTTCTTGAAATGTGTCTCTCTTTTAAAAAAAAAATAAAAGAGGAAACATGGTGTTATTTTGTTATTAAGGCGAATGATCTCGAGCTGTATTTCAATTAACCGTTTACATCACCACGCTGGTCTTTTTGGGCTTTTCCTTGTTCATGCATGTGTGTTTGTATGCTACGCGTTCTGTATGTTTGAGTTGGGAATGATGTATTGATTGTGTGGTTAGTGACGATAACTGGATTGGAGAATGACAGCGAGTGTTGGACAATGTGCATCATAAGAGGAGAAACAAACCAGACTATGCTTAGACGAGCAAGCTAGACTGCTGAAATTGGATTTGCACGTTGTTTTCTAAAGCGAGCAGACTCGTCTCTGCTGATGATTAACAGAGCAGACGTTTTCATATTAAATACAAACAAGTGAAAACAAATAAGACCGCAAGTCAAAGCAAAGTCTTAAAGGTTTGAATACCAAGTGACTGACAAACTACAGAATTCTATTTCTTTCTCTAGGAATGACAGTGGATGTAGAGAACTAACAGAGTTTTCAGTCAAAGTGTTCATTTGAGAGCTTGGTTGGATGTTGGAAAATGAACAATATAGAAATCCCAATAGACAGGGTCACCGAATTTCTACAAATGTTTTCATAACCTCCAAATCACATCTAATTCTTTTGTTTTTATATTAGCTTTCTCATTTTTAGTATTCATTCTTCTAGTTTTTCTTTCCTTCTGAGTATCCCATTTCATGAATTATTATTTTAGTTTATGGATAGGACAGTTTTGTTTGTTTGTTATGGGGGAAGGTGGGGTATAAAAGATTGGTGACTTGTGCATAGCCAGTTTACTGTATGTGTACTTCATTGCTTTGATTTATTTTGATTCATGTTTTTCCCCCTTTCCCCTGACGTTCTTTAAGTTAGCCAGAGGTGACTGTGAAAACAGTCATGGATAACTGAAATAAACCTAATCAGTTTAACTCATGTTGTCTCTTGTGGTTCTCATTTCAAAGTGATGATTTGCTGTCAGGCTGAAATGACTGGACATACGCTGCATGTCCAAAAATCTCTCTAATATATTTTAGTGAATTATGCTTCTTTAAAGGAGAATTCCAATTATTTTTCGAAATGTGCATATTTACGTTGTTTTTTTTTTCTTTTAGCAACTCTTCAGATGTTTGGTTCCTATCACCACCATTGTGATTCTGACACAAGTTTCTCTAGAAGGCCACATTTCACATCAACCCACTCTGAATGACTGTTTACATCTTAACCATTTAATTGTACATACCGTTTTTTTAATTGATGGAATTCCCCTGTAAGGTGCACTCATTGTGCACGCACAGCTTGTATAATCTCAATAGAACAGAATGATCTGGAGCAACTGCACGAGCCTCGGATCTCCGTGCCCAGTGCCAGACGTCAGGTAGAGGGGTATAAACCCCCCAGCATTGGGCTGTGAAGCAGTCTCTGGAATGAAAGTTCCATGTAATACCTTTGGAGTACCATTTGTGATCCAAAACATAAGTACCCGACCTTGTGGTTGAATGCAATCAAATCCTTACAGCAGTGTCCCAAAATCTAGTGTAAAGCCTTCCCAGACGAGTCGACACTGATATTAAAACAGATGGACAAATTATTAATGCCTTTTCTTTTAGAATAAATGTAGGATGAGCAGGTGCCTACACATTTTGGACATATTGTGTATGCTGCCCCCTCAAAGTCAGAGATGGAGCTCTAAATTACAGCGTTTATAGTGAGCATTGTGAGGAGACACTTTACAGCTTAGCGTAAATTAAATAGATTTGAGTTTAAATTAAACTACAGATATTTCTCATCCTGGATGCTGACTGGCTGAGAGGTTTACAGTGGTAACATTACCTGCTTAATGTTGTTTTGAAACCTTGTGCTGCATCTGTAGATTAGAGAGAAGAAAGATCTTGGTGCAGATTCAAGTGTTATTTCATTAAAAACATCACAAGTACTTGAGCCCACCTAGAGGGGCTTGCAAACAGATGGGTTTATTATTCATCTGCACTCTGAAGAAAGAATATAGGAACATACAGAATAAACATATCAACGGCCCGTGGTTTCTTATGTAGTTTCCTTTGGTCTGTAAATATAACTCCTATGACTTAGATCAAATGAAGTTCCACCCAGATCTGCTTAAGGTGCCAATAGTTGCTTTCTCAGATCAGAGACTGCGGTAGCAGGAAGCATGCCCGTTTGGGGGCTAAGGTCTTAGCTGGGAAGGTTTGAGGTGCTGGCTATAACAAAGCATTATGGTATTTGTGGCATTTTAAGCTATGCTCTTGAGGGGCCTCTTTGGGATTTAAATGGGTTTCTCAGGCTTTGATGTCTCAATGTGTACCATTCTTGCTCTTAATGATTTCCGTAAGACAGACATCCTCTAAAAAGAATACATAGGATACTATGCTTAAGAACCTGTAAAACATAAGTAAACAAAAATAGCAGAATGTGGCCTTAAAGGGAAACTACTTTTTTTTCCCCCCAAAACATCTGCAAAATGTAGTGGTTGAGATACAAAAAAAGTAATTTAAGGTGGCCTGATGTAATAAAATGGTTAATTAGCAGAGAAATGTAATGAATGTAGTGGTGGTGATAGGAACCCGATATGTATGACAAAAATATAGCCATTTTATTTACTTTACAAAAGCACCAGTGAACCTTCTGTGTTTTAGATGAGTAATGCTGATGGTACAACTGTGCTAAATATGGGAGTGGGGGTTCAATTTTTTTTAGTCCAAAACTTTATCACAATACTACTGTAAAACAATGTTTCAGACATCCAGCCAAGTACTCATAACAACTTCATGTAAGAACCTTCTGTGAGGGTGTATTTATAGATGGACGTCTGGTTCCCATCACCACCACTGTGAACAATTTTTACTCAGTAAGTTTCTCTAGAACAAAGTATTTTACATCCCACCCACCTACGAGTGACTATTACACCATTTAATTATACTGCAATTTTGAAAAATCGGTGGAGTTCCCCTTTAACTGCAGACAAATGCAGAAAGCCAATCGACTGGTAATTAGTACTGGATTTAGATTGAATTAGGAAACACTGGTTCAAAGTAAACACCGTCACTGGCACAGAAGATACTATTCAGAGATTAAAAGAGCACATCTGAACAGCGATTTAAGCACGTCTGCGTAAGCCTAGGAGAAAAACGTGACCCTAAACCGACAGTCAAGCAACAACGCAGGGACTCTAATAGGCTTTGCCTTAATGTGCTCCCGATGTAATTGGCTTGTGCTTTTCAGCCGGTTTGCTTGAGACTGCGAGTGAATAACCTGCCACTAGATGGCACTATCGCTTCAGTTCCGCAGAACACCGAGCATAACGGGACTACAACGGTGAAGAAGCATTTCAACGCGAAAGGAGGATTCCACCAAGTTTTTCGAAATTTCTGCATAACTAGAATTATGGCGGGGTAGTGAAGGCACTGAATGGTTTGCCGTGAAATGGTTAATTGTAGAAAAACTTACCAACTCGGATTTCTTCAGAGTGACGGCGTTAGGAACCAGGGAGTGCGACAGCCGTTTTCTCTTGTCTAAATGACATTTAAATGCACGTCTTCTGACATGTCATGTTCCTAATAGTAAAACAGTGAGAAATCTGAAAAATAAGCTGCGTTCGGCCACTACACTGTCTTACATAGCCCCACTCCACACTGTGAAAACTGTTTAAAAAATATTCAGAACCTTTCCACATGAAACTTTCTGTGCGATGGCTTTTAGAGGTTTTAAAAACCTTTGAACGTCTGGTTCCCATCACCACTGTAAACAATTCTGACAACAGCTGACAATTACATTATCATTAAAAAAAAATCTAACACTCACAGTCACACACACAGTCTCTCATACAGTCTCTCTCTCACACTCACAGTCTCTCACACACAGTCACACACCGACACAGTCTCACTCACACACAGTCTGTCTCACAGTCTCTCTCTCTCACACACAGTCACACACCGACACACAGTCTCACTCACACACACACAGTCTCTCAGTCTCTCTCACACACACTCAGTCTCTCACAGTCTCTCACTCAGTCTCTCACACGCTCACTCGTAGTCTCTCACTCAGTCTCACTCCCAGTCACTCACACAGTCTCTCAGTCTCTCACACGCACACAGTCTCTCACTCCCAGTCTCAGACACGCAGTCTCTCACACGCACACAGTCTCTCACAGTCTCTCACTCAGAGTCACTCACACACAGTCTCACACAAAGTCTCTCACTCGCAGTCTCACACACACACAGTCTCTCACTCGCAGTCTCACACACGCAGTCTCAAACAGTCTCTCACTCGCAGTCTCACACACACAGTCTCTCACTCGCAGTCTCACACACAGTCTCTCACTCGCAGTCTCACACACAGTCTCTCACTCGCAGTCTCACACACAGTCTCTCACTCGCAGTCTCACACAGTCTCACTCTCACACGCAGTCTCAGTCTCTCACTCGCAGTCTCACACAGTCTCTCACTCGCAGTCTCGCACTCGCAGTCTCGCACTCGCAGTCTCGCACACACACAGTCTCTCACTCGTAGTCTCGCGCGCGCGCACACACACACACACACACACACACACACACACACACACACACACACACACACCCTGATGATCAGAAAAGTACAGCAAAAGACAGGAGACACAAATGGTATAGCATGTCTTTATAGAAAAAATAGGTTCATACTTCAGGGGAAACAAAAGATTTTTTGCTTGATTTTTCTTGTTTTGACATTTTTTTGTTGGGTTTGTTTGTTTATAATCCCTACATTTACGTGGTAAATATCAAACAACTTGGCAAAAGCCATGCTCTTTCAAGTCTTTCAGTCTCCATCACTGTGGCACAGTCTTTAGTTCTTCCATCAAAAGGGGGGTTCACAAAGAAAGCAGAAAGGGGAGAAGAGTCCACTGTTGCTCTTTGATGTCATACATGACTATCAGTGAGTGGCCAATCAAGACATGCTGATGGTACAACAGGCAAACTACAGCATGAGAGATACAGAACAGCTTGATAGTGCTGATAGGGTTGGTGCTGCTGCTGCTGCTGGCTGGAACTGAGAAGAAACTTGTTTTGTGAGCGGAGGAGCAGTGCAGTTAGGCCCAACACAACCAAATACGGCTCTGTCGAACACGCTTCAGTAGTACCCCCTGTCCTCCAATGACAATGCCAGTCCAAGTTTGCCTTACTGATATGAGCTGAAGGCACCATGCTTATTAAGCTCCATCTAGTGGCTCTCTTAAGGTCCATGTATTCCTGGACTAAAATAGCCTTTACAGTCAATGGAAAAAGTTCTTTAAAGCCTGGGACTCAAACCTGTGTTCAGGAAGTCGGCCCCAAAGTTTAGCACGTACTGAAATACATCCATTGGTTTTGTGTTCCGCTGATATGCACTCCATAGTTCCTCCACAGTCCCTACTACTGTATTAAGAGAAAATGCAACAGCACAGCTGATGAGACTCTCAACCCTCCTTTTCTTCCCTCCCAAGGGAAAAAAAAAAAAAAAAAAAAAAAAAAAAAAGAAAGAAAAAAAAAAAAAACGCTACAAAGGCCCAGTTTCCCAAAGGTTTCGTAGCATTATGATAATCGTAACTGGTAGAGAGTGTTTAACGTGATGCTCACTGTACCATTTAACAATCATTAACAATGCCAAGACTTTTTTGGGAAACCTAGCCAAGAACAGTCACTGGCTATGTTTATAAAGACAAATCAAATCTGATTATTCCTCCACCCTTCCGGATATCTGATACCTATCTGTTCTTCAGTTTAAAAACTTGAAAGCACTTCAGTTCCAATCAGTACTCCGTCTAAACAGAGCAGCCCATGCCAAAATCTGCTGAGCACTGTTTTGTCTGAACATAGCTGCAGTGACAGGACTGTAATGCAATGTGTGTAACAATAAATAAAAAATTAAAAAAAAAAAAAAACAACACCACTACAAGAAAATTATGATGCCCATGTTTTCGCCAAATGTACCTTTACAAGAGCATCGGAAAACTGCAACTCTTCAATACTATCATGGCTTTACCTAGCAAATAACCAAGTTTGGCCTTTCCCACCAGCAGAACATTTGAAGTACTTATGGCATCAGTGTGGTTGGTACCAGTGAATCCAGGCCTCACCAGGTCATTTGTTCCAATAACAGTTACAGCTGCTCAGAGGCAATGCAGGTCACTTACGGGGTTTTTGTGCAAAAATGTCCAGTGCAAGGAAACAATTTGTGCAGGTCAATTACAGGAAGCATTGCGGCAGGCTGACCTCTGACCTTATCGCGCTGTAAAGTATCACAGATGGCGAAGTATCGAACTGTTTTGCAGATTCGTTTGGAAAGGAAATTCCTTCATTTGACCTACACCACAACGTTTCAACATTAAAATCATTAAACTTAAGCTTATTCTAAACTCCGTCGTCTTGGTGGAGTGTACATCATAACGTAAAGTTTTATACTTTTGCAGTAAAATTGCTAAAAAGCATCAGATTATTTGAAAAGTTCTGCCAGGTTTGTGTTATCTTGAGCCTTCACATTAATGCTGGATAAGCCAGCAGTACAACTAAAAAGGAGTCATATGAAGTACATCCTTTTTTGATGGTTTTAAAGTTGGATGCTGCTGTAAGAGAAGTCTGCACCTAAATATGTTTATCTTAAAAGTGCTATTAAAACAAAGTTATAGTCATGTAACCCTACATTTGTCTTTTTTTTTGTTGTTTTGTTCTGAACTTAAATCCAAATGAAGCATTCAGAAACCATATGAACATTCAACTTTTGTCTGTTCGCTCAGCCCTCAGTAAACACAGACTCAGATTTCGGGAGATGTCAAAGTCATTTGTTTTCGTCTCAGTCTTACGCAGTCAATACTCCAGAACTGAAATTTCCACTTCCTCTCATCCTCCCATCTACTATTTAACAGAGTAGCAACAGCCAAAAAAACAACAATAAAAATATCATTGACAATAACAACAATAACAACAATAGAATAAAGATAATTGCACATTAACCATCTGGAGCAGGGACATCCAAAACAGAAAAAAGTAGGAAAAAAAAAAAACCAAAAACAAAAAAAAAAAAACCCACACACACCCTCACAAACACACACATACACACACATAAGGGCAAAGTTAAGGTCAGAGAAAGTAATGAAAAAGGAACAACATGCAAAGAGAGAGGGAGAGAAACAGACAGACAGATGGAGAGATCGAGATGGGGGATAAGATTGTTTTTTCCACCTTCAAGTGTCACCTTGAAGACTTTTCACAGCAGTACCTTATGTCACACTCAAGTAACCTTTGACAATGAGAATACATAAGAGATATGGAATAGGAGAGATATTGCTCTTCTTAAGTCTCTGTTTGGCTCTCCCCCATTTTATTTAACATCCATTTTCTTTCCTTGCCTTTCCCCACCGCCCCTGGGTTAGGACACTTATGTACCATAAGTGACTGTGCAACTCCCTCCATCTCTCTGCATGCGAGTGTCGGTGTCCTAGGCAATCATATACTGAGTGATGGCTCTAAGTGCATAGAGCAGTTCAGCCTGCAGCCGAGCCTCCATCACTAGCAGGTTCACGTGGACCTGAAAGAGAAAGTGAGGAAGAGGGAGAAAAGAGTTTTGTGACATGAGATCACTATACACACACACTCAATATTTCACAAGACAAAGACTTTAAAAGGCTTTGATGAGAAATGCATGGATTTATGTTAAATGGGATACACATATAAAAGGCACATAAATGAACTGACATCCCATCTTGGTGGCCATATTGATTTTTCAGCATCGGGAAAATAAAAGCAGAAAACGTATTTGACAGAAAAGCATATGATAGCCTACTAGAAATAATGAAATTTTTTTCTGTACTTAGTATTTGCCATTAGTATGCCTATTCTTTTCAGTAGATTTGCTTTGAGTTTTCAAAGAAATTTGCAAGGATATTTTATCACACCTCCAAATTTCAGTGTTAGAAGGTGGTTGCATTTTCTAATTCTAATGATCCAAGTAATCCCAAACACATTCAATGAGTTTCAGATCTGGACTCTGGGGTGGTCAGTCCATTATTCTGAAAATATCAGCAGATTCTTTCTTCTTTTCTCAGTAACAGTTTCTTAGCAGCTACACATCCTTCAAAATGACATCAATGGATGTTTTCTGATCTGAAGTGAAGTGCAAAATGGAGCTTGATTTTCTCTTAATTATCAAAGACTAAAGTTTCAAGTAATGTTTGTCTGATAGTGACTGCTTTGGCGATCTACCAGATCTATCACAACATGCAAGACTGTCCTTGCAAAGAAGGATTTTCTTACATGCAATCTCAGAAATATCCCCTGGAAAATAAACAACCTATACTTAAATGGTCATTTTGACTGGAAACTGAATAAATGAAGGGTGAGCTCTCGCTTTGCACAGCACCATACTAACAGTTCAAAATTACACTCTGTGGAGGCCTACCTTCTCTGAGGCTTTGAGAGGGGTCAATGGCAGGGGGCACAGAAGATTCTTGGTAGAGTCTGGGTAGCAGGCCACAGCCTTAATATAAAGCTTCAGCCCACGTTCCAGCAGTTGGTTGACCTCTCCATAATCATAATCATCATATCTGTAAAAATACATGGATGTAAAACTATGAGTCCTGAGTATACAGACACAGATGGGTCAGTATAACATCAATGTGGGCATCAGCTGTATTTTTATTATTATTTAAGGAAAAACATTTAAAAAAACTGATTTCAGCTTAACTGGACTGCAAGCTAGTACACAAGAGCCAAAAACTGAACAGCAGCAAGGAAGCAAAAGGAAGATGGACACTGATAATACCTAATTCCATAGATGCAGTGGATGTAGTTCCAAATAGCTCTTTTTAGATCGGGGTCATGGGGGGAAGGGAGAGAGGCCACGCTCCGGAACCGGTCGTCTAGCAGATGCCCAATGTCTGAGTAGAGCCGGTTCACTAGAGAAAAACCGTGGTCCTCCCATGAGTAGTCCTGCACACAAACACATGCAATACATTAGCAATTACAATATTAGAGTACACAATCACCAAGTACACCGTATATGATAAGTCAATGTATCTTAAAGCTACAGTGTAAATTCTCAGATTTGGAGACTGCTCTGGTGGAAGAAACATTGGTTGTGCTTCAGACCCCTTCCCTGAGAGGATAAATCTGATGACTGCGAGCTCATTGAAAGAGTATTCAAAGAGAACTCTGTCAAAACTTTGTGAAACACACATCTTCCAGAGATGCAAGTAAATGATCTATTATCGTCAATAGCAGCATAATGTTGATGTTGCATGTGAGATTTAGACCTTCGTTTTAAACTTGTAACATTAATACATAAAGATGTATAACATGGTTCTAAAAACCCGACGCCCTGGACTTTATTTCAGGCTTTACAGGGTTGACTTGTAGCAGTGCATGGACATCATCTTTTAGCATGTTTTTTCTCCTCTTTTCCTTTTAATAAGAAGTCATACAAAGTGCAGCTTAAAACAATGGGTCATTGAGGGGAATGTGTGTCAGTGGTTGCTCGAACATAGATTGTGCAGTGAGTTTTAGGCCTTTTCATACCAAGTTTAAACAAACATTTTTTAAATGTACATATTAATATTAATGCTGTCTTTCACATCAACTCCACCACACTGCCCAAATTTCAGTCAAGCCAACTGAATCAGAGCTATGCTGTAATGGTTGCTTCTATAATTTACTGCTCACAGCTCTGAGCTGAAGCAGCGCCTCAAACTCCCCCTCTCTTAAAGTATCTTTGTGATGCTCAAAGATGTAGACGGCACGTTCTACTAAAAATGTGAGCAGCGTGGGTAGTTTAGACTTCTACAGCTCTACAGAAAATGCTTCTTTGCAGAGTATTTACTAAGCACTGAACAGGTAATGTGCCCAGAATTCACTGTTCATCATCTTAGCAAAATCTTCTTCTGCCCATTTAGAAAACACTAGCTAAAACTTAAGACAAAAGCAATGGCGTAAAACTACCTTATACACACACACACACACACACACACACACACACACACACACACACACACACACACACACACACTGGTATGTCTCTCAACAAAAGCTGTACACTATACACTGTTAATAAGCAAAACTTGTTAAGTTATACTTTATTGATCCACTTACAAGGGAAACTGGTCATTTTGCTGCCTTACTGTATCCAGTCTGGGAGCAGCACAGTGGAAAAGCAAAGTATGACTTCCTACTGGTTGCTGGCTTACTTCTGGTACCAACTAAGCTACTGGGCACCCCAATCCAGGAGAACAATGCTCTACCCCAGCCATGCAATCTTCTAAAGTCAGTGTAGTAAAAATTCTCTGTATGGATCCAAACAAACAACTGACATACAATTAACAACATTTACAAAACATCAGCTGCCCTTTACATTATATTTCATATTAAATGGACCAAAGAAAACATTTTGAAAAGCAACCTATTCAAGTTTATTTAAAGCTCCAGGTAACCTAAATCCATGTTTTCTTTCTAAATAGGCTAATCTTTTTGTTATGGGTGTTGGTGCTGCATTTTGCCAAATTTTGTCTTCTTTTCCTCAATATAAATTAGGCAGTCTTAATCCTGGGTTGTGCTTACATAAGCAATACCCTTGCTAATGTTTAACAGAAAATCTTGCAAAGAGAAAGCTAATGAGCAAGCAAAAGCTAACCTAAGTATAAGTGAGCTATATAGCTAGCTCATCTGCCTGCCTGTCTCCAGTCTTTCAGTTCGTTCTTTGGCTCACCAGCATTCCCTAGAGGCACATCCAGGAATGCCATATACATCACCCATTTCTCCCTGCTTGCATTTTGTTTAGTTCTGCTTCAGCGGAGCAGCAGACCAGGAGTGCTGAACTGAGGGATGTCAACCACAGGTGCTCATTAGAATATTAGGACTAAGCCCAAACAGTTCTCAGCATTTTAGGCTATGTTTGTAATTACATTTCTGTTTTGCCCCCCCCCCGCCTAACACTTAATTTTACTATTCCACACATTAACATTTACACTGTATTCTCTGAGACTTTAATAGAAGTTAGATTTCTTACAATAGCAATGATTTGTATGTTAGAACTAGCAAGTCTAGTGTAATGAAAATCCAAACAGACTGACGTGTCATGTGATCTCTGAGCAGTAAGTACCGAGCTACTCTTTAAGGTCAAGGGAAGATGAAGTGTAGAATTGCCTCTCTGAATCAACAAGAGTGCAGAGTGTTACTGTCCTGCTGCCCTGTGGTAACCTAACACAACAGTAATGTCCTCACCTGCACCCGGAATACTTGGAAATGGTCCTCCTCCCGTCGGGCAAATTCCTGGTAGCCAAAATCGGGGTCTGTGACAAAACGGGAGGGGTCTGTAGAACACATCATCTCCTCTTCCTCCTCTTCTGCATCTAGATGAAAAGAAAGGACAAGAACAAGTCAAGATCCAGAGACAGACAAGGTATGGAAAATGTGAAAGGAGATTCATCAATAAAAATAGCCCTGAAAACATGTATTCCTCCTGAGTCTAAATGTGAAGACACTGCTTTCAACAACACATGACACATTGCCTACCTATATGCAGGAGTGTGTGTGAGTGTAGAATTGGATCTCCTTTTCTCTCTTCCTGAGACTTTTGGATTCTCTCTCGTAGGCAAGTCAGCTCACAGCTTGAGTCTAGAGACTGCATAAGAGGGGAAAAAAAAGTTGTTACCAATATTAACCTACACAAAAAATAAATAAATAAATAAAAAGCCTTCAGAGTCTGAGTCTCCTGTGCAACCAAAGTCTAAGATTTTGTTGTTCTGAGATTTCATTAGAGATGTTGAGTAACTTTTGTGGTCTTCACTAAACAGGAAATACAGCTACATTTAAACTTCTGTCCTAAAAACATCCAGCTCAATCCACGCAGGAAACCTGGAAAGCTTTGGCCAGCTAAGGCGAGCATTAAGACCTTACCCTCCTGCGGGGCGTGCGCTCTGTGGGTGGTAAGGCTGTGTTGCCATTGGCAGCATCGCACAGGCAGTAACCTGGGGGAGTTCCATGAGGCACTCTCAAGGTGGGTGCGGTGTCCGTCTCGGAAGCTGAGCCAAAGATGAAGCTGCACAGCGAGTGACAGTGGGCCAGCAACACCACAGCCTGGACCAGCTCGGCCAGTGACCAGCACTGTTCGCCCGGTTTCAGCAAAGCCTGCGAGACATTAGGAGACCCAGCTCAGCATAATTGGGACATACAAGACCATTAGGAGGCCAGGTTCAACTCTCCCTCTATTCACTTTCACTAAAACAACAATGTGACATTGGTTTGTAAAGGAAACCCACAGCACAATATCTTAAAACGCACAGAGCTACCACTACAACTAAGGATTTAAGATAAACCATACAGTATCACAATTACTACATAAATAATATTTCAATTTAAAATTACTTTACACATTAAAGCTATACTATGTAAGCTTTGGTGATTTGGAGACTTCTCTGGTGGAAATGTATAAATGCAGAAGACAATAACTTCAGAGCAGAACATTTTTATAACTTCGCGTTTTAGCCTCCTTCCCTGAGCGGATGAAACTGACAAGTGAGAGAGTGCACTGAAAGAGTATTTAAAGCCATCAGTATAATTTTGCCTTTGCATCTGAAACCTAAACATCAAGTCAGACCATCTTTATGAGCCTTTCTCTGTGACATTAATATGCAAACAATATATGATGTGGTATGACCATTTAAAGTATTATTTTAGGCTTTACATGGTAACTTGCACAGCACACAGACACCATATTTCACATTTGTTGAAATATTTATAGTTGAAAAAGAAACAAATAAAACAATAAATAAACCCATGGAATTAACTGAATCTTTGATGACCAAGACCAAGATTAGCTCCCTTGTTGACTTAGATGGGATAGCCCTAGAAGATTTCCTTCGCTGCAGCGTATAATACATTTTAATTACACAGCACTTTTTTTTTTTAGTATTTGAGAACTATTTGTGTACTCGCCAATATACCTGGATGTGTGAGTGAGCAGTGAGCCAGGGCTGGTGAGCCAGCACTTTGTTGATGTGGTCGAGCTGCTGGAGGCGAGGGGGCGCAGCCTCCAACCCCTGCAGCCATAGTGGATCGCCCCCTACCCTCAGGAACTGAGCAGAGTGCAGAGACACTAGGTAGCTGCAATGATGCCGCGCTGCAGCCTGAAACACACCCACACAAAAACACAAGAGATATCCTTTCTGCATGTACTTGAAAGCAGCTTTGTCTACTTGTGCCCTCTTTGTATGTACCAGCTTATGTTAGTGTTTTTCTACTTATAAACCCCCTTACTGCATTTCTAATCTTAAAATGTGGAAACTTTGTTGATTTGTTCATTGTACAAAAGAATAGTGATTTGTTTTCTGGGCTAAAGTGGTGCTGCATTTCCTTCCTTCAATGTGAATAAGTACATT